>NW_027650576.1:0-62651 GCF_965287045.1 Carcharhinus amblyrhynchos | reverse complement strand
ACATTGGCAGCAGAATCCCGGGTCTGGGATTCGGAGACATCGGGACTAAGCCCATCAGGAGGGAATCTGATTAGTTTGCCTCGCCAGGGGTAGTATCTCTAAGTCTAAGTCATGAGTTTGGATATTTTGTGAAGCTTTTCCCACCTTTTGAATACTTCATGTGTAACGAAATAGGTCAGAGATTAGTTACTTTGTGTGGAACAAAGTAAAGACAAAGGTTAAGAACATAAGAACATAAGAAATAGGAGCAGGAGTAGGCCATCTAGCCCTTCGAGCCTGCCCCGCCATTCAATAAGATCATGGCTGATCTGTTGTGGCTCAGTTCCACTTTCCCGCCCTCTCCCCATAACCCTTAATCCCCTCTCTTATCAAGAACCCATCAACCCGCTTCTTAAAAATATTTAGCGAGGCAGCCTCCACCACTTCAACGGGCAGAGAATTCCAGAGATTCACCACCCTTTGAGTGAAGAAGTTCCTCCTCAACTCCGTTCTAAACCGCCTCCCCTTTATCTTGAGGCTGTGCCCCTAGTCCTACTGTCTTTTTTGAGCGGGAAGAGTCTCTCCACCTCTATCCTATCCATCCCATTCATCATCTTATACGTCTCAATGAGATCTCCCCTCATTCTTCTAAACTCTAACGAGTACAAGCCTAGTTTATTCAGCCTCTCCTCATAGCTCAATCCCCTCACTCCGGTATCAGCCTAGTAAACCTCCTCTGCACTCCCTCCAGGGCCAAAATATCTTTGCGCAGGTGCGGCGCCCAAAACTGCACACAGTACTCCAGCTGCGGCCTCACCAATGCCCTATACAGCTGCAGCAAGACCTCCCTACTTTTATATTCAATCCCCCTCGCTATGAAGGCCAGCATCCCATTCGCCTTCCTGACCACCTGCTGCACCTGCAAGCTGTTAGTTACTATAGTTACTATATAAAGTTAGTTACTATATAAGTTAGTTACTATATAAAGAGTTACTATATATAGTTACTATATAAAGAGTTAGTTACTATATAAAGTTTGATGGCTGGTTACTAAAATTTGTGCTTTGCTACTTTGATGATAACTTGATGGAGAACATTAAAGGAGATTTGATGTCCAATAATTCAAGACTTTGGGTGCCTACGTCCACGGTGTGAGTTGACCCGAGTTTGAGGGCAACAGTTAAAAAAGGGAGAAATAAAGAATAAAGCAGGGATCGAGAGATCAAATTAACCGAACATCAGGCAATGGGACAGTTTCCGAACAATAGCAAATTAACTCTGACCTAAAGAGACAGGGCTTTCTTGAGGACAGTCAGCTGGGATTTATAAAAAAACAAATTGCGTCTGACAAACGTAACCCAAATTCTTTGAGGAGATGAGAGAATGCGTAATGGAAATGCCAAACTTGCCAGAATTCATACTGACATTAAAAGGTGAAACTCAGCCAGGGAGGTGAGATAATCACTTCCTGATTCTGTCTGGGTGAAAAGAGTTGTTGATGAATAATCTGAGTGTCTGCTGGACAATCAGCGGCTGTTGGAGCTCACAGCCCAGCAACATGTCTTCAACTGTTAACAACGTGTAGAGCCAGAGAGCGAGGGAGAGAGGGAGGGAGGGAGAGGGGGAGAGAGAGGGAGGGAGAGACAGGGGAGAGAGAGGGAGGGAGAGACAGGGGGAGAGAGAGGGGGAAGAAAGGGATGGGGAGAAAGAGGGAGGGAGGGAGAAAGGGAAGGGAAGAGAGTGGGGAGAGAGGGAGGAAGAAAGGGATGGGGACAGAGAGGGAGAGAGAGAGGGGGAGAGAGTGGGGAAAGAGGGAGGGAAGAAAGGAATGGGGAGAGAGAGGGGAAAAGAGAGGGGGAGAGAGAGAGAGGGGAGAGAGAGGGGGAGAGAGAGGGGGAGAGAGGGAGGGGGAGAGAGGGAGGGAGGGAGGAGAGCGGGGGGAGAGGGAGAGGGGTAGAGATTCGGAGAGGAGAGAGAGAGAGACATAGAAACAGAAAGAGAGACAGAGAGAGAGAGAGGAAGGGAGAGGGAGGCTGGGAGCAGGTAGCACAGCCCCTGTGATTAGAGTCATAAAGGTTTACAGCACGGAAACAGCCCTTCGGCCCAACTTGTCCATGCTGTCCTTTTTTTAAAACCCCTAAGCTAGTCCCAATTGTCCACATTTGGCCCATATCCCTCTGTACCCACCTTACCCATGGAACTGTCTAAATGCTTTTTAAAAGACAAAATTGTATCCGCCTCTACTACTGCCTCTGGCAGCTCATTCCAGCACTCACTGTGTGAAAAAACTGCTCCTCTGGACACTTTTGTATCTCCCCCCTCTCACCTTAAACCTGTGTCCTCTAGTTTTAGACTCTCCTACCTTTGGAAAAGATATTGACTATCTAGCTGATCTGTGCCCCTCATTATTTTATAGACCTCTTTAAGATCACCCCTCAGCCTCCTACGCTCCAGAGAAAAAGTCCCAGTCTATCCAGCCTCTCCTTATAACTCAAACCATCAAGGCCTGGTAGCATCCTAGTAAATCTTTTCTGCACTCTGTCTAGTTTAATAATATCCTTTGTATAATAGGGTGACCAGAACTGTATTGCACACTTCCAGCCCCATTTATTATCATCTTACTTTTACGCGAAATGTAATTTTCCTGCCATTAAGACAGGTTGAAATACAAAATAAAGCAGTAATCAGTAACACTTCAACTTGAATTGTAAGAATAAAAGACTGACCTCGAACTCCCTAATTTTGAAACTCTGGTTAAGAAAATATCCAAATAGCAGATAAGACTTGGATTTTGACTTTGAAGATAAAGGGAGGGAAAGAATAAACCACAGCCTAAATTGCTTGAATCAACTAATTTAAATGAGGGGCAGAACACGGAAAGATATCAGTATGAGGAGGCTGTAAAACCCTGCACAGAGAGAGAGGGAGAGGGAGAGGGAGAGAGAGAGGGAGAGGGAGAGAGAGACAGAGAGAGAGAGAGAGAGAGAGGGGAGAGAATAAGCAAGAGAAAGAGGAAGTGACAGTGAGACAGAGAGAAGGGGAGAAAGTAAGCAAGAGCGAGAGAGACAGAGAGACAGAGATAGAGAGAGAGAGAAGGGGAGACAGGGAAAGAGCGAAGAGGGAGCAGGGAGGCGAGAGGGAGAGGGAGTGAGAGATAGACTGAGTGAGTGAGTGAGAGTGAGAAAGAAAGAGAGAGTGAGAGAGAGACACTGAGAGAGAGAGTGAGTGAGTGAGAGTGAGAAAGAAAGAAAGTGAGTGAGTGAATGAGTGAGAGAGTGGGTGAGTGAGTGAGAGAGAGAGTGAATGAGTGAGAGAGTGAGAGAGTGAGAAAGAAAGAGAGTGAGTGAGTGAGAGAGAGTGAGAGAGCGTGAGAGTGAGTGAGAGAGTGAGTGAGTGTGAGTGAGAGAGTGGGTGAGTGAATGAGTGAGAGAGAGAGTGAGTGGATGAGTGAGTGAGAGAGAGAATGAATGAGAGTGAGTGAATGAGAGAGAGAGTGAGAAAGAAAGAGAGTGAGTGAGTGAGTGAGAGAGAGAGAGTGAGAAAGAAAGAGAGTGAGTGAGTGAGAGAGAGTGTGTTGGTGAGTGAGTGAGTGACAGAGAGCATGAGAGAGTGAGTAAGTGAGAGAGAGCGTGAGAGAGTGAGTGAGTGAGAGAGAGCGTGAGAGAGTGAGTGAGTGAGAGTGTGAGAGAGTGAGTGAGTGAGAGAGAGCGTGAGAGAGTGAGTAAGTGAGAGAGAGCGTGAGTGAGTGAGTGAGAGAGAGCGTGAGAGAGTGAGTGAGTGAGAGAGAGCGTGAGAGAGTGAGTGAGTGAGAGAGAGCGTGAGAGAGTGAGTAAGTGAGAGAGAGCGTGAGAGAGTGAGTAAGTGAGAGAGAGCGTGAGAGAGTGAGTGAGTGAGAGAGAGCGTGAGAGAGTGAGTGAGTGAGAGAGAGCGTGAGAGAGTGAGTAAGTGAGAGAGAGCGTGAGAGAGTGAGTAAGTGAGAGAGAGCGTGAGAGAGTGAGTAAGTGAGAGAGAGAGCGTGAGAGAGTGAGTAAGTGAGAGAGAGCGTGAGAGAGTGAGTGAGTGAGAGAGAGCGTGAGAGAGTGAGTGAGTGAGAGAGAGTGTGAGAGAGTGAGTGAGTGAGAGAGAGCGTGAGAGAGTGAGTGAGTGAGAGAGAGCGTGAGAGAGTGAGTGAGTGAGAGAGAGCGTGAGAGAGTGAGTAAGTGAGAGAGAGCGTGAGAGAGTGAGTGAGTGAGAGAGAGCGTGAGAGAGTGCAGCTTGATGGTGAGCAGAGGCTCCTTTCCAAAAGCAGGAATAACAACTGACAGCTGGTGCCAGCTCGAGCTCCCTGTGGAATGTGGTTCGAGTCTGGTGGATTTAACAGAATTATCGAGGGATTGCGAGGCAGGGCCCACAGACATCAAACTGATAGTCTGTGCGCTGGAATCCTCACATTCCTCCTGGCACGCAAACATCCCAACAATCTCCAGTGCTTTCATCTCCAGATGGATCTCTTTAGCCTGGGGAACGAGGGAACAAATCCAGAGGCAGAGATCGGACAGGAAAGATCAATTTCCCCACAGATTCCAGGGGGATGTTGGCTGGAATGGGATTTGTGAGATACTCAGTCTGGTTTGCAGGATGTGGGACTTATCATCCTTTGCCATCACTTTTCCATCCTTCAGGGACAGGGCAGCCTGTATAGCAGGAGGGGTAAGAGAGGGATTAGCAAAGCTGTCACTGAGACATTGGGACAGGAAATGGCTGATCACCCACCTCCCCACCCCCCCACGCTCCCCCCCACGCTCCCCCCAAGTCCCCCATCAATCCTCACTTCTCCTGGTTCAATAAGTATCCAAAAATCTCATCTTCTCTGCCTTGAACACTCTCGGTGACCCCCGTGTGGAAAATACCAAAATTTCACAACTTTATGAGTTAAGGAATATCTCCACATCTCCGACCTCACCGAGACAGGATTTCCTGCCAGGAAAATGAACCTCTCGACCCAGTCAAACTCTCTCCAAATCTTACACGTTTCAGCCAACTCACCTCTCATTTGTCTGAACTCCAATTAAGTTCGTAAGACGTAGGAGCAGAATTAGGCCATTCGGCCCACCGAGTCCTGCCTTTGAAATATTCAAAGACTCTGCTTCCACCATCTTTGGAGGAAGAGAGTTCCGACACCTCACCGATAACATGAGGTAAGATCTGGTCAAAGAGAGAAGTTTGAAGGAGTGTCTCCAAGCTGGAAGGTAAGGGAGAGATGGAAGGTGGGGATGCGATGGCCTAGTGGTATTATCGCTAGACTATCAATTCAGAAACTCAGCTAACGTTCTGGGGACCGGGTTCGAATCCCATCACGGCCGATGATGAAATTTGAATCCAATAAATTCTGGAATTAAGAATCGACTGATGACTATAAACCATTGTCAATTGTCAGAGAAACCTATCTGGTTCATTAATGTCCTTTAGGGAAGGAAATCTGCCTTTCTTACCCTGTCTGGCCTACATGTGACTCCAGAGCCACAGCAATGTGGTTGACTCTCAACTGCCCTCCCAAGACAACTTGGGATGGGCAATAAATGCTGGCCAACCAGCGATGAATGAATAAAACAAAACAAAACAGACACGCAAAGAATGTGCAAACTCCACCCATTCAGTCACCCAAAGTTGGAATTGAACCTGGGTCCCTGGCGCTGTGAGGCAGCAGGCAATTAGGGATGGGCAATAAATGCTGGCCATGTCCCACGAATGAATAAAACAGGGGAAGTGGGGATGCTTGTGGAGGGGACAATTCCAGAGCGTACGGCCTAAGCAACTGAAGGCAGAGCCCGGCTCCCATGGAGTGATTACGGTTGGAGATGCACAAGAGGTTAAAATTAGAGGAGCGCGGGGAACTCAGAGGGTTGTGGAGTTGGAGGAGGTGACACAGATCGGGAGGGGTGAGGCCATGGAAGGGTGAAGATTACAGTACTCAACTGTTACGTGTTAACCTTGGAACCTGCTGCACAGCTGAGTGAGGACAGCCTCTCTCCCCTGGAGAGGAAGGGCGTCAGGGGTAATGTTAAGAACGCAGTTACAACTCATCGTCTCCGTAACATCACCACTGCTGCGATTTCATTCAGCACCAGGATGCTGCAATAACTTGCCTACCTCCACCTTGTAGATATTTGATGGGTGGTCTCTCTGGCCGCAGGCCTCAGTCACCGTCTTGCAGCAGCTGTCAGGTACAAGCCTGTTACCTGACGCAGGGGAGAGGATGTAAGCGCTGTACTGCCAGTCAGCGGAGTCGCTGCTGCCGCAACACTTGAACTGCAACAGGAGAGAGAGGAACAGACGGGTCAGCAACACCCTCTGACAAGGTGGACAAACCATCATAACATGGTGCTTTTCCGCACTGGCCCCTTCCTCAGTGTCGCCTCCAAACGGGTTTCTGGGTTTTGGAACAAAGTATGAGCAGAAAGAATCACAAAATCCCGACAGTGCAGAAGAGGCCATTCAGCCCATCGAGTCTGCGCTGAATCTCTGACAGAGAACCTAACCCAAGCTCTCTTCCCTGCCCTATCTCAGTAACCCCACACATTTACTACGGTTAATTCATCTAACCTACACATCTCTGGACACTAAGGGGCAATTTAGCACAGTCAATCCACCCTAACCCCGCACATCTTTGGAGTGGGGGAGGAAACCGGAGCGCCCTGAGGAAACCCACTCAGAGAACGTACAAGTGACCATGGAATCACAGAATCCCGACAGTGCAGGAGGAGGCCATTCAGCCCATCGAACCTGCACTGACCACAATCCCACCCACACCCTATCCCCATAACCCCATATATTTACCCTAGCTAATCCCCCTGACACTAAGGGGCAATTTAATATGGCCAATAAACTTAACCCGCACGTCTCTGGCATGTGGGAGGAAACCGGAGCACCCGGAGGAAACCCACACAGACACGGGGAGAACGTGCAGACTCCACACAGACAGTGACCCGAGCCGGGAATCGAACCCGGGTCCCTGGCGCTGTGAGGCAGCAGCGCTAACCCACCGTGCCACCCTCGAAGTTGGTCTGAGTTGCACCGGCAGTGGCCAACATTCTCGGTGGTGCTGGCGATTTCTGATTGGCCGCTGTCTCTCAGGGGTGGGGTTTCCACCCTCACCGGGGCTTGATTGCACGAGAGGCTGTCCAGGTAAGGTGCCCGACTGCCCGGCCATTGGCTCGGGGCCTCCTGGGCAGAAGCAACCAGGTTGGGGGATTTTCACCGGTCCTGCAACCAATGAGCAGGACCCCTGGTGCACTCATTGTGCATTTGTGGATGGGAGCCGGGAAGTTTGAAGGGTGAAGACGGTGAAGAAAACTGGGGCAGATGGAGTTCGATGTGAGAAGGTTAAAGGCGCTACATAATCGTCAGTTGTTGTTGCCAACGCTCCCAGAACTTTAAATTGTGCGGCGGTTAGAAGAAAAACTATGCTCAGGAAAATAGATCCTTTGTTCAACGTAGATTACCTCTGATATCTTCGGCAACCAATGACAAAGGAAGACTTGCATTTATATAGCGCCTTTTGGTGACCACCGAATGTCTCAGAGCGCTTTACAGCCAATGAGGAGAGGCTGGAGAAACTTGGTGTGTTCTCAGTGGAGTGACGGAGGTTGAGGGGGGGGTGACCTGGTAGAAGTCTACAAGGTTCCGAGGGGCACGGACAGAGTGGATAGTCAGAAGCTTTTTCCCAGAGTGGAAGACTCAATTACTAGGGGGGCACAGGGTTAAGGTGCCAGGGGCAAGGTTTAAAGGAGATGTACGAGAGAGTTTTTTACGCAGAGGGCGGTGGGTGCCGGAAGTTCGTTGCCGGGGGAGGTAGGGGAAGCGGACACGGTAATGGTTTTGCAGGGGCTTCTGGACAGATACATGAATAGGGTGGGAACAGAGGGATACGGTCCCCGGAAGGGTAGGGGGGTTTCAGCTCAGACGGACAGCATGGTCAGTCCAGGCTTGGAGGGCCGAAGGGCCTGTTCCTGTGCTGTAATTTTCTTTGTTCTTTGTACAGCCAATAAGGTAGTTTTGAAGTGCAGTCTCTGTTGTAATGTAGGAAACACGGCAACAGCAAGATCCCACAAACAGCAAAGTGATAACGAATAGACAGTAGGGATTTTTGTGAGGTTGACTGCGAGTCGGGGCAGCCAGGATAATTCCCCTGTTACCAACCAATAATTGGATCAGTAATCAGTTACGCGTCAGTGGGCGATATGTACACATCACGGACCACTTCCCAATAGGCAGTTCCCTGCCGGTTAGTTCCGTACATCTTGCTGGAGTTGGTCGATGGAGTAGGTGACACTTTCCTCCCCAGGGTCCGCGTAGTTCTCCATCATCGTTTTATTCAGAGTCTGCTTTAACTCTCCACTCAACTGCACACAAACAAAAATACAAAAAAATGCACGAAGGACACAACATAAGAACATAAGAAATAGGAGCAGGAGTAGGCCATCTAGCCCTTCGAGCCTGCCCCGCCATTCAATAAGATCATGGCTGATCTGTCGTGGCTCAGTTCCACTTTCCCGCCCTCTCCCCATAACCCTTAATCCCCTCGCATATCAAAAACCTATCAACCCGCGTCTGAAATATATTTAGCGAGGCAGCCTCCACCACTTCAACGGGCAGAGAATTCCAGAGATTCACCACCCTTTGAGTGAAGAAATTCCTCAACTCCGTTCTAAACCGCCCCCCCTTTATCTTGAGGCTGCGCCCCCTAGTCCTACTGTCCTTTCTGAGCGGGAAGAGCCTCTCCACCCCTAT
Organism: Carcharhinus amblyrhynchos; assembly: GCF_965287045.1. Taxonomy (NCBI): domain Eukaryota; kingdom Metazoa; phylum Chordata; class Chondrichthyes; order Carcharhiniformes; family Carcharhinidae; genus Carcharhinus; species Carcharhinus amblyrhynchos. The sequence goes on along the minus strand of NW_027650576.1, from coordinate 53,903 downwards.
CCTATCCATCCCATTCATCATCTTATATGTCTCAATGAGATCTCCCCTCATTCTTCTAAACTCTAACGAGTACAAGCCTAAACTCTAACGAGTACAAGCGCCACGCTTGCTACTGACCAAAGGTAGAGTGCGGGGCAAGAGGAGGCTATTCAGTCCAATGTGCCTCTTTGTTTAAGGTTCATTCATTCGTCACAAGTAGGCTTACATTAACACTGCAACGGAGTTACTGTGAAAATCCCCTCGTCGCCACACTCCAGTGCCCTTTTGACAGGTGCCATTGAATCTGTTTCTGCCGCTCTTTCAGGCTGTGTAGCAGAAAAGGTCTGGGACCGTATCCCTCTATTCCCATTCTATTCATGCATTTGTTAAGACGCTTCTTAAAAGCCATTACCGTCTCAGCTTCCACTACCTCCCTTTGCCTTTCCTTCCTTTGCTCCGGTTTCCTCCGCAGTGCAGCGTACCTGATCTCCAACACCATCGCATTCCTCCCCCCAACCCCAACATAAACATTCACCTTCGCACATCGCCGACTGAAAAAAAATTAAGATTTTAAACTCACCCGCTGATAATAAACACAAGCGAGGATTCCGGCCACCAACTCGATCAGAAAAATCAGCAGCAGCAAGAAAAAATACTGAAAAATAGAACAAAGCAAGCATAAAATGTTACAGTCGGAAGCCGCACGATGGCAGGTTAAAGTCCAACAGGTTTATTTGGAATCACCAGCTTTCGGAGCGCCGCTCCTTCACCACCTGATGGAGAAATTGGAGAGCTCTACCAAACAGCCAGCATGGGCACTAGTGGGCTGAATGGCCTCCTCACCGTGCTGTAACACTCGGTGGTTGTGTGATTAATGTCAAGTTTTCAAACGCGACCACCCTGATGAGCTACTGCAGAGTTGGCAATGGGAGTTTAGTCATCGGTTTGGTTCATTTTAAGTGGCTTCTCGTTGGCTGGGCAGTAGATGGTGTCAATGATTAGCTGGGACAACGGTTCGCCGGGTGTCATTACTCATTGGTCTTGGCAGCACTCAGCTTCATCTTCTTGCTAAGCGTGTTACCCTAGAGGTGAAGGTGAACATGGGAGGAACAAGGAGACCCACGGACACAGACAAGTACAACCACAAAAGCAACACAGATCATTCCACACCGTTCACCCACTCACGTCATTCCAGCAGACAGGAGACAAACCGTGCGCACTGCTTTGGGGCGTTTGTACCTCCTAAAACCCTCACTCATATCCAAGCTCCATTTTTAGCCAGTATCTCACCGAGCAGTTAATGATGCTTGGGTAGAGGGGGGGAAGAACTTTCCAGGATTCTGTCTTGCAGCGAGAAGAAGGATTCACGTGAAAGAAAACTGGGAAAAATGTCCCGAAATCATAACGGCACAGAAGGAAGCCATTCAGCCCATCCAATCCATGCTAGCTCCCTGCAGAACAACATGTCAGTCCCAGAGCCAGATGTAGAAGGATTAACGGTTAACGTCTGGGTGCAAAAATCAAAGGGGGGAATTCTAATTTCCTCTGTCCTGAACTAAAACCCATTCAAAACACCCCAGTAAGGAAAGACAACAATCTTACAACAACAACTTCCTTGACGTAACACCCTTCATTGTAGTGAAACATCCCAAGGTACTTCACAGGAGCATCGTCGAACATAATCTTACACAACCTGGGGCGGGCACAGTGGTCAGCACTGCTGCCTCACAGGGCCAGGGACCCGGGTTCGATTCCCGGCTTGGGTCACTGTCTGTGTGGAGTTTGCGCGTTCTCCCCATATCTGCGTGGGTTTCCTCTGGGTGCTCTGATTTCCTCCCGTAGTCAGAAAGGCGTGCTGCTTAGGTGCACTGGCCGTGCGAAATTCTCCCTCAGTGTACCCGAACAGGCGACTAGGGGATTTTCATAGTAACTTCATTGCAGTGTTAATGTAAGCCTACTTGTGACAATGAACTTGAAAAAAAAAACCCAAATCATTTTTAGATTTGATTTTATTTATTAGTCACTGTGCCACCGTTGGTGAGGTCAGAGATACATTTAAAGGAACATTTGAAGGGAGAGGTGGAGAGACTTGGGGAAGGAACTCCAGAGTCTGGGTCAAGGCCACTGATGTCCCAGTTGGCAGGGTCTCCCCAGCGGTCAAAGTAAACCTGATTATCGGCACCGAGTGACCTTCAGCCATGGGGGAATCTGTCTCAAGATTGCCGGAGGGTCAGAAATAGCCTCGGCACAGAGTGTTGACTCCTGCTGCCTCTAACTGACAGGGAGGCTCTTGGGACGGTGAACCCGACTAAACAAAGCTCACATCTCACCGAGCGAAACCTTAACCAGGGCAGCTCACACGGCCAAAGAGAACAAGTCTGTCATCCCAGTCCGGACAGCAATACGCTCGGACGCATTTCGACAGCTGAGACAAAGGGCAGCAGCAGAAAATCGGGAATTAAAGGGGAATCGCTGGAAACACAAGTCTACAGGCATCTCAACAAGCTGGTATTTCGGTGTAGACATTACGTCAGAGGTGGGAAATAAGCTCTGTAACCTCCCGAGGGCTGGATAAAAACGAGGGAATGCTGGGGAGAAAGGACAGCCAGTGATAAACGTTAGCCCCGGACATCAGTAAGCGCGTAGGTACAGCAGGCAGAACAGAAGGCAGATGGTATGTTGGCTTTTATAGCGAGAGGGTTTGAATAAATGGATAGGGATGTTTTGCTGCAATTGTACAGGGCATTGGTGAGGCCACACCTGGGGTATTGTGCGGAGTTTTGGTCTCCTTATCTGAGGAAGGATGTTCCTTGCTATAGAGGGAGCACAGTGAAGGTTTACCAGGCTGATTCCCGGGATGGCAGGTCTGTCGTATGAGGAGAGACTGAGTGGGTTAGGATTACGTTCAGTGGAGTTTAGAAGAGTGAGAGGGGATCTCACAGAAACTTATAAAATTCTAACAGGGTTAGACAGGGTAGATTCAGGAAGAATGTTCCCCAATGGTGGGGGATCTAGAACTGGGGTTTCTGAACAGCTGAGGAAAAAGAAAAGCAGAAGATTAGGAATTAAAGGAGGATCACTGGAAACACAAATCTACTGCTGCACTCCTTTGATAGCAAGAACATCCTTCCTCAGGGAAGGACACCAAAACTATACACAATACTACAGATGTGGCCTCATCAACAACACAAGATAAGGATCAAGAATTCAGTCTTCTCTCAGAGAGTTCATGAGCTCCGTGGGCAAAAGGTTAGTTGTTTCTTTTAAAACCGAGAAAGAAATGAAAACTGGTGGATGATTTGCAAGTAAAATCACCTCTCGGTGAGACAGTGAGGAGGCCCAAGCTATCCGCAGGGACAGGGAATGAACTGAGAGTAGATTCATATTTCTGAAAAGAGAGATATTGCTGCAACTTTCCATCTTACAGGGAAATATAGAAACTAGAAGCAGGAGGAGGCCATTTGGTCCTTCGAGCCTGCTCCGCCAATCATTTTGATCATGGCTGATCATCGAATTCAATATCCTGATCTCCCCCTTCCCCCTCATATCCCTTGACCCCTTTAGTCTAAATCTTCAATTTCTTCTCGAAATCACACATTTTGGCCTCAACTACTTTCTGTGGGAGTGAATTCCACACATTCATCACCCTCTGGATGAAGACATTTCTCCTCGTCTCAGTTGCCCCCTTATCCTCAAACTATGACCCCCCAGTTCTAGATCCCCCACCATGGGGAACATTCTTTCTGAATCTACCCTGTCTAACCCTGTTAGAATTTTATAAGTTTCTGTGAGATCCCCTCTCACTCTTCTAAACTCCACTGAATGTAATCCTAACCCACTCAGTCTCTCCTCATATGACAGACCTGCCATCCCAGGAATCAGCCTGGTAAACCTTCGCTGTGCTCCCTCTATAGCAAGGAACATCCTTCCTCAGATAAAGAGACCAAAACTGCACACAATACTCCAGGTGTGACCTCACCAACGCCCTGTACAATTGCAGCAAAACATCCCTATCCCTATATTCAAATCCTCTTGCTATGAAGGCCAACATACCATTTGCCTTCTTTACTGCCTGCTGTACCTGCGCACTTACTTCCAGCGACTGATGTACGAGGGCACCAAGGTCTTGCTGAGTATCCACCTCTCTCAATTTACACCCATTCAAGTAATGGGTCTTCCTATTATTGCTACCAAAGTGGATAACCTCACATTTATCCACATTATACTGCATCTGCCATGCCTATACCCACACACACCCCTTGTCCAAATTACGCTGAAGCATCTCTGTACCCTCCTCACAGCTCACCTTCCCACCCAACTTTGTATCAACTGCAAATTTGGAGATAATACAGTTAGTTTCCGTGTCCAAATCATTAACATATGATATGAACAGTTCGGGTCCTAGCACAGATTCTTGAGGAAGCCCATTAGTCACTGACTGCCAATCAGAAAATGACCCATTTATGCCAACTCTTTGCTTCCTATCTGCTAACCAGCTTTCTATCCAACTCAAGACACTGTCCACAATCTCATGCACTTTAACTTTCCATGGTAGTTTGTTATGTGAGACCTAGTTGAAAGCTTTCTGGTAATCTAAATAAGCCATGTCGACTGGTTCTCCCTAGTCACATCTTCAAAGAATTCCAATAGATTGGTCAGGCATGATTTCCCTTTTGTAAATCCATGCTGACTTGGTCTGATTACACCAGGGCCTTCCAAATGCTGAGTTATGAAATCCTTGATAATGGACTCTAGCAGCAACCCTCCCACCAACATTCATCTCACTGATCTTGCATTCACCAGGACAAATGCAAGAATGCCAAATTTCAAATGATGATTACAACTTATACTAGGAGAAATGGGTGCTGATTGGTTGACAAATCAACTCTGATTGGCCAAATCATTGCCTTTGAATAAATAATGGAAACTATGGGCTCCTGAAGGCTCCAGGTATTTCAACAAGGGCACACGGCTAAAACATTTTTTCTTTCGTATTTTGTATGTTTTGTATGAAGGTCCATTCATTTCTAACAAGTGTAAATGAACCACATTACGAACTGGACCGATTACCTTCAATCAGTTGTTAGCGTCGCTATTAGCGCACTCAGTGTTGTTCAGAAAGTGTTGCCCAATCACAGAATCACAGTTAACATGTTCTTGACAGGCAGAGTGCAGGCCATACTCCACCAGGCCGCAATGGGCCACGTGCTGGTGCACTCGATGGGCCAAAGGGCCTCCTTCACACTGTGTGATTCCATGTTAGGTGTGCCCAGGAGATCCCATTGCTGGAACATGCTCGAACGACGCAGCAGGTAATTCCACACGATAACCACTCTGGCAGAGAGAGATGAGGGAGCGCCCAACTCTTTCCCTACACCCATCCCAATTTCCAGATGGAATCATGAGCTTTGGCGATGGCTGGGGGGGGGGGACGGGGTTCAATGCGATTTAGCACAACCTCGCACGGGAAACAGTAACTGTGTGTCCAGACTGTTGTTTGGCAGCTGCTGCACTCTGTTGGGAAGATCAGAGGAAGCTTTACCCGACAGTTGACTTTGCAATTCTTGACACGAAACCACTCAGAGCCAACAGTTGGCGCCTGGAAAGAGAAAATCTCCCATTCGCTGAGAGCCAAGGACAAACGGATACACGGCACAGGGGCACAGGATAAAACAGAGCAGGCAATCTGGAAAATATCCCGGGAACTAATTGAAAGCACTGGTTACAGATCAGGCTTCACAATTCAGAACCTGTGAGCTATAACTCGACCACAGAGTTAGAAAGAGATTCTGAAATATTACATAGAACATAGAACACTACAGCATAAACAGGCCCTTCAGCCCACAAGTTGCGCCGATCACATCCATACCTACCAGGCCATAGAACTGTCTGTGACTCCCAATCCCATTAAATCCCATGTACTCATCCAAAAGTCTTTTAAAAGACCCCAGCGAGTTCGCCTCTACCACCACCAACGGCAGCCTCACTCACCACCCTCTGAGTGAAAAACTTACCCCTAACATCTCCTCTGTACTTGCTCCCCAGCACCTTAAACCTGTGTCCTCTCGTAGCGACCATTTCAACCCGGGGAAATAGCCTCCGAGAATCCACCCTATCTATTCCTCTCGACATTTTATAAACCTCTATCAGGTCACCTCTCAACCTTCGTCTCTCCAGGGAGAAGAGACCGAGGTCCCTCAGCCTACCTTCATAAGGCATGTCTCCCAATCCAGGCAACATCCTTGTAAATCCCCTCTGCACCCTCTCAATAGCTTCCACATCCCTCCTGTGGTGAGGCGACCAGGATTATGGGCTTACATTGGGAACATGTGGAACCGGTGCAGGCAGAGTTTGGCGTCACATGCATGAATTTATATATAGGGAAAGATATTTTATATATATATAGAAAACTGTACCAGTTTTTAATAATAGCGCCTGCCAGGTTTGAGGTTTTAGAATACTGAGCGGAAATTAAGCTTGATGAGGAACCACAAACTCATTCCCCTTTCCCAGTTTCGCAACCTTCTTAAACTCTAAAAATACCCAACACGTTACCATAAAATCCCCAGTGTTAAAGAGGCAAAAATAACAGAAGAGACAAAAGGTTTTCGGAGTCTGACAGTGCATCTTCCACAGTATCTGGGACAATGCGGCATTGCGGAAAATTCTAGCACAATCACTCCTGGGATTTTACACAAATAGACCATCAGGTCACATCTCAAACCCAACCATGCTACATTGGACACTTTCAGATCGTTACTCAATGGGAAGGTCATCTGTTAGCCTGAGACAAATCACATTTTTAAAGCCTCCACAAAATGAGGAGGATGAGGATTGTTGAGTGAGTTGGAGGCTCAACCTCCAGGAAGGAGAAGGGTTAGTTCAAGAGGAGGGTGAGGAGAAGGGAATAGAGAATGGTCCAGGCTTCCGTGGTTCCTCAGGAAAGGGGGCAGAAACAACACCAGACCTCAAGGGGCAGGAGGAACCCTTAGCAAAGGCACTCACGCCGCCCCAAGGGTTCACCAGTAGAGCCAACTGCAACTGACCTCACCGGGTCATTGAGTATTTGGTGGCACTGGGATCGAGTCCCCCTCAGTGGGTTGACATTGTTGACCTTGTTGGTCACCCCTCCCACACAGCAGGGCTTCCTCCTCTTGCCAGTGCCAAGCACGGGCTGGTCACATCTATCAGGTGCTGCAGGCCAGAGGGCACCCAGGGCAATGAATCTGGGGGCATCATTTCCCCTTCCAGAACACATAGAAACAAAGAAGATAGGAGCAGGAGAAGGCCATTCAGCCCAATTCAATAGTCTAATCCTGCTTTCTCCCCAATAATCTTTGATCCCATTTGCCCCAAGTGTTATATCCAGCCACCTCTTGAATACATTCAATGTTTTTGCATCAACTACTTCCATTGGGAATGAATTCCACAGGCTCACCACTCTATCGGTGAAGAAATGTCTCCTCACCTCCGTCCTAAATGGTCTACCCTGAATCCTAATTGGCAGCAATTAGCATATTATCAGGTAACAGGGGACCCAGGAAGTCAGAACGTGGCAACTAACGGGTGCCTTCACTGGCCCGTGAGCATTTTATTCAGCTCAATAGTCTTGTTAGTTTGAACCTTGGTGAACAAAACCTGAATGACTGGAACAGGAATGTTTTAGAATTGACATTGGCAGGAATTTCTGCAGGTTCTCCAGATATAACCGCAGCTGGAACCCTGGGGAAACGGGCTAATCTGCTTATACTATTTATCTGGGGGTTTTGTTCATCTCCACAGCAGACATCCTTGAGAATTGCAAGCAATTTAAAAAATATATTCCACCATGGCTTATGGGCAGACCAACACTTACTGCCCTTGAGAAGGTGGTGGTGAGCTGCTGCCTTGAACCACTGCAGTCCATGTGGTGTAGGTATATCCACAGTGCTGTTAGGGAGGGAGTTCCAGGATTTTGACATATTTTCAAGTCCTTTGTGGTGCATCTTGCACCATAGAAAGTATTCTCCCTGGTTGTATCACAGCTTGATATGGGCTCCTGCTCTGCCCAAGACCGCAAGGAACTACAAAAGGGTCATGAATGTAGCCCTAATCCATCACACAAACCAGCCTTCCATCCATCGAACATAAGAACATAAGAAATAGGAGCAGGAGTAGGCCATCTAGCCCTTCGAGCCTGCCCCGCCATTCAATAAGATCATGGCTGATCTGAAGTGGATCAGTTCCACTTTTCCGCTTTCTCCCCATAACTCTTAATTCCCTTGTCTATCAAAAACCTATCTACCCGTGACTTAAATATATTTAGCGAGGTAGCCTCCACCACTTCAACGGGCAGAGAATTCCAGAGATTCACCACCCTTTGAGTGAAGAAGTTCCTCCTCAACTCCGTTCTAAACCGCCCCCCTTATCTTGAGGCTGTGCCCTCTAGTCCTGCTATCCTTTCTGAGCGGGAAGAATCTCTCTACCTCTACCCTATCCAACCCCTTCATTATCTTATACGTCTCTATAAGATCCCCCCTCAGCCTTCTAAACTCCAATGAGTACAGACCCAGTCTATTCAATCTCTGTCTAGACTTCCCGCTGCCTCGGAAAAGCAGCCGGCATAATTAAGGACCCCGCGCACCCCGGACATTCTCTCTTCCACCTTCTTCCTTCAGGAAAAAGTCTGAGGTCACGAACTCAAGATCAGCTTCTTCCCTGCTGCTGTCAGACTTTTGAATGGACCTACCTCGCATTAAGTTGATCTTTCTCTGCACCCTAGCTATGATTGCAACACTACATTCTACACTCTCTTGTTTCCTTCTCTATGAACGGTATGCTTCGTCTCTATAGTGCGCAAGAAACAATACTTTTCACTGTATGTTAATACATGTCACAATAATAAATCAAATCAAATCAAAAGTCAGGATGGTGAGTGGTTTGGGGGGTAGTTTCCAGATGGTGGTGTTTCCATGTATCTGCTGCCCTTGTCCTTTTAGATTGTGGATTTGGAAGGGGATTGACTCTTGGAATAGGAAATAAACGATAAAATGGATCAAAAATTCCAGTATTTTGAAAAATTGTGCCTCATTCTCAGAAGCAGCTGGTGTTGTGTTCCGATGCCGGGGGGGTGAGTACTCACAGCGACAAGGCCAGCTTTCTGCTCTCGAACAACCGCACAGCACCCGAGGAATCCAGTGGCTATCACGAGGCCACCGGCAAAGACAAGGATAGAAGCAGAGACGGCAAACGTGCTGGAGGGCAGGAGGGTCAGGTAGTTCCTTTTCTCGGTCAGTGCCCAAACTCCGATGGTCATCACTCCAGCCCCTGCCACCTGAGGACACAATCGCAAACGCTCATTACACAAACCTCTCCACCCGTGACACACTGAACAGAAGAATATTATTACATCTGGGACCAGTCGGGGCATTTCAAATAGAAACACAGAAACCAGAAGCGGGAGGAGGCCATTCGGCCCATCGAGCCTGCTCCGCCATTCATTACGATTATGGCTGGTCATAAAATTCAATATCCTGATCCCCTCCCCCCCCCCAACCTTCTCCCCCTCATATTCTTTTAGACCCAAAGAGAACCTCTTCCTCCAATGTCATGGTCACTGCTTCAAGTGTAAAGGTAAAAATGCTGGAACGTTCCAGCAGAAATAAAGGCCATTTGGTGTGGACTCGATGGGCTGAAGGGCCTTTCCTGCACGGTAGTATTCTGGTCCATCTACCCCATTCCAATATTTCCCTGCGGAAACTACCTGGACTAATACCCCACCCTGCCCCCCCCCCCCCCCCCCATTCCCTCCCTTCTCCCTGCCGTCACCGCACCCTCCCCTCCCCAATCTTGCTCATTTTCCATTCCCTTCCATCCTCTTATTGATGGATTCTTCTCCGCCGCTGTTTCCCCCTCCCCCATTGTATCCCTCTGTCTGGTGCTGGGATTTCTCCCAGGCTCCGAGAATTCTACAGAACAACAGGAGTCCGGCCAGTCCAAAATATCAGTGCCGGTCTCTGGTACCCCAACCAGTCCAGCTCAGTCCTCTGTCCTTGCCCCATTATCCAGGACACCTATCCCTTCGAGTATCAGAGAAATTTACAGCACAGACCGAGGCCATTCAGCCGTCATGACTGTGTCTGCCTAATCTCACATAATCACACTTTGTTTGCCAACACAGTGCCAGAGGGAGGCGATTTCCTGCAAGCTTATTCAATGCTTCTGAACTTTTATTCTAACTCTTTTGAACTCTTTAATAATGCTTTAGTTCAATCTCTTGCAGACTTTTGAATGGACTTACCTCGCATTACCTACCTACCTCTCTACACCCTAGCTGTGACTGTAACACTACATTCTACACTGTCTCCTTTCCTTCTCTATGAAGGGTATGCTTTGTCTGTATAGCGCATAACAAACAATACTTCTCACTGTATGTTAATACATGTGACGATAATGAATCAAATCAAATCATTTCAGTTCTTGGTAAAGTGCATATCCCAGTGTAACTGAAAGATAATGAGAGGTTCTACCTGTCCCATTCTATCAGGTAGAAGGTTCCAGAAGACCCTCTGGATGAAAATAATTTCTTCTTAATTCCACTCAAACCCTTCCACTGCCAATCCATGTCCTCCAGTTGTCGCCCTCTCTCCTAAGGAGACATCTCCTTCTTACTCGTTCTGTCCCAGCTCTATCGCTGCCTCTCATCATTTTTACACAATTCAATTAAATCTTCCCTTAGGCCATGCCTCTGTCTACCCCAACGGTGATGACATGGAAATGGTCGAGTTTTTAGGTGTCCAGGTCAGTAACAATCTGTCTTGGTTCCCACCCACTCCCCACCCCACGCCAACGCTATAGTCACAACAGCTCAACAACACCTCTACTTTCTCAGAAGACTAAGGAAATTTGGCATGTCAGCTACGAATCTCATCAATTTTTACAAATGTACTACTTCTGGTTGTATCACAGCTTGGTATGGGCTCCTGCTCTGCCCAAGACCACAAGAAGTTACAAAGGGTTGTGAATGAAGCCCTGTCCATCACACAAACCAGCCTCCCATCCATTGACATTGTCTATACTTCCCGCTGCCTTGAAAAAGCAGCCAGCCTGGATACTCTCCCTTCCACCTTCATCCGTCAGGAAAAGGATACAAAAGTCTGAGGTCACGTATCAACTGACTCAAGAACAGCTTCTTCCCTGCTGCTGTCAGACTTTTGAATGGACCTACCTTGCATTAAATTGATATTTTTCTACACCCTAGCTGTGACTGTAACACTACATTCTGCACCCTCTCCTTTCCTTCTCTATGAATGGTATGCTATGTCTGTATAGCAACAAGAAACAATACTTCTCCCTGCATCCAAATACACATGAAAACAATAAATGAAATCAAATCAAATCATAAACAAATCATTGCTGCCTCTGTTGCAACGTCTGGGATATCCCAGCCCCACCAAGGTTGGAACCACTGTGGGAGATGAGGCAGGCCAGCCAATGGTCCATCAACTTCTGATGGGACTGGAAGGTCCAGGTGGGACAGGAAGATCCAGGTAGGACTGGAAAATCCAGGCGGGACTGGAAAATCCAGATGGGGCTGGAAAATCCAGGCAGGACTAGAAGATCCCAGCGGAACTGGAAGATCCAAATGGGACTGGAAGATCCAGGCAGGACTGGAAGATCCAGGCAGGACTGGAATATCCAGATGGAATGAAGATCCTGACAGGGCTGGAAGATCCAGATGGGACTGGAAGATCCTGGCAGAACTGGAAGATCCTGATAGGACTGGAAGATCCAGGTGGGATGGAAGATCCAGGCGGGACTGGAAGATCCAGGCAGAACTGGAAGATCCAGTTGGAATGAAGATCCTGGCAGGGCTGGAAAATCCAGGCAGGACTGGAAGATCCAGGTGGGATGGAAGATCCTGGTGGGACTGGAAGATCAAGAAGGACTGGAAGATCCTTCCTGATTGGATTGGATGATCCCAGCAATGTCCAGGGCCACAAAATCCCAGTCAAAGAAAGTCACCTCATGCAGCCTCCCGGACAGAGACAGGCTTCTGACGTTCTCTGTGCCTGGAGGCTGCTGTGTGTGACTTAAAGTTTCCATTCTTATTTCAATTATTCTTAATTTATTAATAATACGTAGCTAGAAATCACCATTCCTGGCACCAGCGACAGTAATCTCCTCCGTACCCTCTGCTGCGATGAAGGAAGAGTCACACACATTTCTATTAATGTTTTAGTGTTACCAAGTGTCACCAATACCAATGCACACAACAATCTCCAGCTCAGAATATCATTTTAATTGGCTTCACTAAACTGTAACTTCTCTTTTTATCAAACTGAAAGCTCTGACTGAATTTTCTTGCACGTTCTTCAGACATTGCATTCTTCACCATAGCAATGGTGCTATGGTGCGGATCAATATTTTCCCTTGTCACCTTTTGTTTCTTTTAACAATTATCTGGAATCTCTTCCCTCTGGTTACAGACCCTTCTCACTCCTTCTCCTCATCAAAAGTCTTTCTGATTTTGAACATCTCTTGTCAAATGAACTCCGCGCCCTAAGGAAAACAGCCCCAGCTCTTCCTTGTAATAAAGTCCCTCATTGTACCACACCAACTAGGAACGGGAGAGGCCACTCAGCCCCTGTAGCTTGCTCCGCCATTCACTAAGCTCATTGCTGATCTGTTTATAACCTCAACTCCACTTTCCATAGACAGCACAGGATCCGGCCCATCTAGTCTGCACTGACTCTCCGAAAGACCATCCCATCCTATCCCCATAACCCCATGCATTTACCATGGCTAATCCCTCCAACCTACACATCTTTGGACACCAAGGGACACAATTTAACATGGCCAATCCATCTAACCAGCAAGTCTTTTGGACTATGGGAGGAAACTGGAGCACCCGGAGGAAACCCACGCAGACACAGGGAGAACTCCGCACAGACCCAAGGCCAGAATTGAACCCGGGTCTCAGGCGCTGTGAGCCAGCAGTGCTAACCACTGTGCCACCATGTTGCCATTTCCCTGTGCCAACCTTTCACCCCCCCTTGTTAATCAAGAATCTATCCAGCTCTGCCTTAAAAATATTCAAAGTCTCTGCTTCCAATGCTGTTTGAGGAACAGAGTTCCAGCAACTCACTATCTCTCAGAGAAAAGAAACTCTCCTCATCTCTGTCTTCAATGAGCAGTCCCGTATTTTTAAACAGTGACTCCCTAGTTCGAGATTCCCCCACAAGAGGAAGCAAACACTCCACACCCACCCTGTCGATACCCCTCAGGAACCCGCTCTCTTCCCCTCTCTGTGAAGCTGGAGACTGGAATCTACCTGGTAATAAGTCTCTTTCTCTGAGATTCTGTTCTACAAGAGCGTTTCTTTCTGTGAGAGTTGAAATACATAGATACATAACTACATAGAAACCCTACAATGAAGAAGGAGACCATTCAGCCCATCGAGTCTGCACTGACAACAATCCCACCCAGGCCCTATCCCCGCTTAACCCTCTAACCTATCGCATTTCAGGACTCTAAGGGTTAATTTAGCATGTCCAATCCACCTAACCTGCACATCTTTGGACTGTAGGAGGAAACCCACGCAGACACGGGGAGAATGTGCAAAACTCCACACAGACAGTGACCCAAGCAGGGAATCGAACCCGGGTCCCTCAGTTCCCAACCCCTCCAGTCTGTGTAACGTCCTAACCCTGAGCCCTGCCTACCTCTTGAAGTGGAGTTATGTCACAGTTCACTCAAGGAGTCCGAGTTGCAGTCATGACATCCACTTTTACATTCATGTTGTAGACACTTCTTTCCATTACATGGCTGCTCCCAAAACTCTCCCTCTCTTATCACTTGTCATTGGCATGTGATTTTAATTTGATTTTATTTGTTATTGTCACATGTATTAGTACACAGTGAAAAGTATTGTTTCTTGTGTGCTATGCAGACAAAACATACCATTCATAGAGAAGGAAATGAGAGAGTGCAGAATGTAGTGTTACAGTCATAGCTAGGGTGTAGAGAAAGATCAACTGAATGCAACATAAGTCCATTCAAAACTCTGATGGCAGCAAGGAAGAATCTGTTCTTGAGTTGGTCGATTCGTGACCTCAGACTTTATCTTTTTCCCAACGGAAGAAGCTCGGAGAGAGAATGTCCGGGGTGTGTGGGGTCCTTAATTACACTGGCTGCTTTGCTGAGGCACTGGGAAGTGTAGACAGAGCCAATGGATGGGAGGTTGGTTTGCGTGATGGATTGGGCTACATTCACAACCTTTCGTAGTTTCTTGCGGCCTTGGGCAGAGCAGGAGCCCATACCAAGCTGTGATACAACCAGAAAGAATGCTTTCTATGGAGCATCTGTAAAAGCTGGTGAGAGTCGTAGCTGACATGAAAAATTTCCTTAGTCTTCTGAGAAAGTAGAGGTGTTGGTGGGGCTTTCTTAACTATAGTGTCGGCATGGGGGGGACCAGGACAGGTTGTTGGTGGTCTGGACACCCGAAAACGTGAAGCTGTCAACCCTTTCTATAACATCCCCATTGATATAGAGAGGGGCACGTTCTCCTCTACGGTTAATGTGGGGCATAGATCAGTCAATATCTCTTCCCAAAGGTAGGGGAGTCTAAAACTAGATTTAAGGTGAGAGGGGAGAGATACAAAAGGGTCCAGAGGGGCAACTTTTTCACACAGAGGGTGGTGAGTGTTTGGAACAAGCTGCCAGAGATAGTCGTAGTGGTGGGTACAATTTTGTCTTTTAAAAAGCCTTTAGATAGTTACATGGGTAAGATGGGTATAGAGAGAAATGGGCCAAACGCGGGGCAATGGGGACTAGTTTGGTGGTTGTAAAAAGGGCAGCATGGACAAATTGGGCTGGGGGGGTCTGTCTCTATGCTGTAAACCTCTATGACCTCAACGTTTTAAAGCAGCTGTCCTTTAGCTACTCTTACCGTATCCAAAATCACTCCTACCCCCTCTTTTACTGTGATATTGGCAGCAACTTCCTCTTTAGTGTGGACAGATGCAAAATACTCATTTAGTATCTCAAACATTCCCTTAGCCTCCATCTGTCTGCCTTCGATATGAATCATTCCTCCAGCGTCTTTGAATAACCAGCCTCCAGTAACTATTCCACACCCAGATCTTACAGACTCACTTGTTCAGAGCAGACTAAAGCAAAGTGCATCACTCAGACATCTCTACCTTTACAAGGGTGACTGGAACTCAGCGGTAACTTATCATGTAGGTCTGCTCGCCCTAATTAAAGGTTAGAGGATACTTTGACTTTCTCGTTTGGAGATTTAAAACACAGTCGCAAAGTGCGGAACTGCTGAAATTGAAAGTTTTCCGTTTTCTGAGCTTCTCTACAAAGTTTTTCCCCAGGGGTGGAAGAATCAATTACTCGGCAGGGGGCGGGGGGTGGACACAAGTTTAAGGTGCGAGGGGCAAGTTTTAACGGAGATGTACGAGGCAAGTTTTTTACACAGAGGGTGGTGGGAACTCGCCGCCGGGGGAGGTACTGGAAGCGGATACGATAGTGACATTTAAGGGGCGTCTGGACAAATACATGAACAGGATGGGAATAGAGGGATAGGGTCCCCGGAAGGGTAGGGGGCTTTAGTTCAGTCGGGGCAGCATGGTTGGTGCAGGAGGGGCCAAATGGCCTGTTCCCGTGCTGAAATTTTCTGTGTTCTTTGTAAACCTGACCCACTCTGCCCCTTCCCTGCCTCTGAGAGTGTGGACAGCGACTGCACAAGTATCGAAGCCCAGGTAATTTCCTTAACTCAGGAACATTCCGGCATTACTCACCCAGAAGAGGAAATTGTAAACAAACAGCAGGTATTTTAAGCAGATTGTCAGGTAGTCTTCGGAATCCTCTTTATATTGTTCTGTCATCGTCTTTCACTGAAACACAGACAAGAGGAACACTTCAAATCTACACATTATTCAGTCAGAATTCACAAGAAAATGCTGCCTCTTTAATGCAATGTTTTATTTCACTCTTTCCTGGAATTTGGGCATTGCTGGCTTAGAACATAGAACGTAGAAAACTACATCACAAACAGGCCCTTCGGCCCACAAGTTGCGCCGATCATATCCCTAACCATTAGGCCTATCTATAACCCACAATCCCAACAAATCCCATGTACTCATCCAGAAGCCTCTTAAAAGACCCCAGCGAGTTCGCCTCCACCACCACCGACGGCAGCCGATTCCACTCACTCACCACCCTCTGAGTGAAAAACTTACCCCTGACATCTCCTCTGTACCTGCTCCCCAGCACCTTAAACCTGTGTCCTCTCGTAGCGACCATTTCAGCCCAGGGAAATAGCCTCTGAGAATCCACCCTATCTATTCCTCTCAACATCTTATAAACCTCTATCAGGTCTCCTCTCAACCTACGCCTCTCCAGGGAGAAGAGTCCCAGCTCCCTCAACCTATCCTCATAAGGCATGCCTCCCAATCCAGGCAACATCCTTGTAAATCTCCTCTGCACCCTTTCCATAGCTTCAATAGCTTGGGCCAGCATTTATTGCCCATCCCTAATTACTCTTGAGAAGGTGGTGGTGAGCCGCTTTCTCGAACCGCTGCAGTCCCCGTGGTGTAGGTACACCCACCGTGCTGTTAGGGAGAGAGCTCTAGGACTTTGTCGCAGTGACAGCGAAGGCATGGCCGATGTACTTTCAAGTCAGGATGGTGAGTGATCGGGAGGGGAAACTTGCGGGCGGTAGTGTTTCCCCTGCGTCTGCTGTCCGCGAGTGCTGTAGAGGTGGCGGGTTTGGGTAGGCGTTCAGGAGCCTGGGTGAGTTGCCGCGGCGCATCTTGTAGATGGTACCCACGGCTGCCACTGGGCGCCAGTAGCGGAGGGGGTGGATGTTCAAAGTGGTGGATGGGGTGCTAACCAAGCGGACTGCTTTGTCCTGGATGGTGTTGAGCTTCCTGAGTGTTGTCGAAACTGTACACGTCCAGGCAGGTGAAAAACATGCCCGAATACTGAGCTAACTTCCAGGTATGAATACACCTTTCCTCGCTTTGCAGTTCTGACTGTTAGAATTCCTATTCAACAATAAGTTGACAATTTTTGACTTCTTTGAATGGATTTATTATTGTCACATTTATTAACATACAGTGAAAAGTATTGTTTCTTGCGCGCTTATACAGACAAAGCATACTGTTCATAGAGAAGGAAAGTAGACAGTGCAGAATGTAGTATTACAATCATAGCTAGGGTGTAGAGAAAGATCAACGTCATAGAATCCCTACAATGCAGGAAGAGGCCATTCAGCCCACTGAGTCTGCACCAGGCTCTATCCCATAACCCCACACATTTACCCTGCTAATCCCCCTGATGTTACTGTCAATTTCACACGGCCAGTCAACCTAACCCGCACATCTTTGGGCTGTGGGAGGAAGCCGGAGCACCCAGAGGAAACCCACGCAGGCACGGGGTGAATGTGCAGACTCCACGCCATCGGTGACCCGAGGCCAGGAATCGAACCCAGGTCCCTGGTGCTGTGAGGCAGCCGTGCTAACCACTGTGCTGCTCCGAGGTTTTAATAGGAGGTAGATCTATTCAAAAGTCTGCATTTTGAGGGGGGAGTGTGTCCACAGTAGTTGTTTCAGTCAGGGGACCATTGGCCCATCTATCCCTCCTATCCCACAGTATTCCTTTCTTGCTGGTCTAATGACGCTGAATCCAGAGTGGGTTTCTTCTCCCAGTTAATGTTTCTTGTTTAGTCACCTTGTGACGGTAATCTGTTCCTAACACTCACCGGCCTTTAGGTAAAGTACAATTCCTCCCACAATTTCACTTTGCTTGTGTTGGGAATATGACCGCACCTGCTTAAATTCTGGATGCGATAGAAAAATAATTCTCAGATGCAATTTCTCCGTATCTTTCAAAATTTAAAACATTTTCACCACAATTGCCGCCTCTTTTTAAAGCTCTTCTCGTTCGCCATTCCCATAAAACCCAACATCTGCAGTTTAACAATTCCCCAAACCCCAATATCTGAATATCTTCCCCGAACCCCAATAACTGAACATCTTCCCCTGAACCCCAATAACTCAATAGCTTCTCCTGAACCCCAATAACTGAATATCTTCCCCTGAACCCCAATAACTCAATATCTTCCCCTGAACCCCAATAACTCGATATCTTCCCCTGAACCCCAATAACTCAATATTTTCCCCTGAACCCCAATATCTGAATATCTTCCCTGGAACACCAATAACTCAATATCTTCCCCTGAACCCCAATATCTGAATATCTTCCCCTCAACCCCAATAACTCAATATCTTCCCCTGAACCCCAATAACTGAATATCTTTCCCCAAACCCCAATAACTGAATATCTTTCCCCAAACCCCAATAACTGAATATCTTCCCCAAACCCCAATATCTGAATATCTTCCCTGGAACACCAATAACTCAATATCTTCCCCTGAACCCCAATAACTGAAAATCTTCCCTGGAACTCCAATAACTCAATATCTTTCCCTGAACCCCAATATCTGAATATCTTCCCCGAACCCCAATAACTGAACATCTTCCCCTGAACCCCAATAACTCAATAGCTTCTCCTGAACCCCAATAACTGAATATCTTCCCCTGAACCCCAATAACTCAATATCTTCCCCTGAACCCCAATAACTCGATATCTTCCCCTGAACCCCAATAACTCAATATTTTCCCCTGAACCCCAATATCTGAATATCTTCCCTGGAACACCAATAACTCAATATCTTCCCCTGAACCCCAATAACTGAAAATCTTCCCTGGAACTCCAATAACTCAATATCTTTCCCTGAACCCCAATATCTGAATATCTTCCCCGAACCCCAATAACTGAATATCTTCCCCAAACCCCAATAACTGAATATCTTTCCCCAAACCCCAATAACTGAATATCTTTCCCCAAACCCCAATAACTGAATATCTTTCCCCAAACCCCAATAACTGAATATCTTTCCCCAAACCCCAATAACTGAATATCTTTCCCCTGAACCCCAATAACTGAATATCTTCCCCTGAACCCCAATAACTGAATATCTTCCCCAAACCCCAATAACTGAATATCTTTCCCTGAACCCCAGTATCTGAATATCTTCCCCTCAACCCCAATAACTCAATATCTTCCCCTGAACCCCAATAACTGAATATCTTTCTCTGAAGCCCTTCCAATAATTGAACACTTTTTCTGTGCCCCCTCCAATAATTCAAAACTCTTCTCTACAGCTTGGTTTAAATGCTGTAGTGAAGCTTCTTAAGACCTTACATTGCACCACAGGGGCTATAGAAATAGTGCTGTTGTTTGTTAAAAAAAGTCAATGGTGCAGCCAAAACCAAAACACCACACAGCGGCACAGTGGGTTAGCACTGCTGCCTCAAAGTGCCAGGGACCCGGGTTCAATTCCCGGGGGCACGGTGACACAGTGGGTTAGCACTGCTGCCTCACAGTGCCAGGGACCCGGGTTCAATTCCCGGGGGCACGGTGACACAGTGGGTTAGCACTGCTGCCTCACAGTGCCAGGGACCCGGGTTCAATTCCCAACTTGGGTCCCTGTCTGTGCTGAGTCTGTATGTTCTCCCAGTGTCTGCATGGGTTTCCTCCAGGTGCTCTGGTTTCCTCCCACAGTCCAAAGATGTGTAGGTTAGATGCATTGGCCAGGGTAAATTACCCCTTAGTGTTCCAGGATACGTAGATTAGAGGGATACAGGGATAGGGCCTTGGTGGGATTGCTGTCGGTGATGACTCGATGGGCCGAATGGCCTCCTTTTGTACTGTAGCATTTTTATGAGAGGGCTTATTGACATGTTCAGTCGTACAACTCTCCTCCCACTCAACCAATCTCCAAACTATCCCCTATTTATACACACTGAAAAACACTTAACACCCATCTGTTTATCTTAACTTGAACAATGTAACTGACACTAACACACCTGAACAGTGTAACTGACACTAACACACCTGAACTGTGTAACTGACACTAACACACCTGAACAGTGTAACTGACACTAACACACCTGAACTGTGTAACTGACACTAACACACCTGAACAGTGTAATAGACACTAACACACCTGAACAGTGTAATAGACACTAACACACCTGAACTGTGTAACTGACACTAACACACCTGAACAATGAAATAGACACTAACACACCTGAACAGTGTAATAGACACTAACACACCTGAACAGTGTAACTGACACTAACACACCTGAACAGTGTAATAGACACTAACACACCTGAACTGTGTAATAGACACTAACACACCTGAACTGTGTAACTGACACTAACACACCTGAACAGTGTAACTGACACTAACACACCTGAACAGTGTAACTGACACTAACACACCTGAACTGTGTAATAGACACTAACACACCTGAACAGTGTAATAGACACTAACACACCTGAACAGTGTAACTGACACTAACACACCTGAACTGTGTAATAGACACTAACACACCTGAACAGTGTAACTGACACTAACACACCTGAACTGTGTAATAGACACTAACACACCTGAACAGTGTAACTGACACTAACACACCTGAACTGTGTAATAGACACTAACACACCTGAACTGTGTAACTGACACTAACACACCTGAACAGTGTAATAGACACTAACACACCTGAACTGTGTAATAGACACTAACACACCTGAACTGTGTAACTGACACTAACACACCTGAACAGTGTAACTGACACTAACACACCTGAACAGTGTAACTGACACTAACACACCTGAACTGTGTAATAGACACTAACACACCTGAACAGTGTAATAGACACTAACACACCTGAACAGTGTAACTGACACTAACACACCTGAACTGTGTAATAGACACTAACACACCTGAACAGTGTAACTGACACTAACACACCTGAACTGTGTAATAGACACTAACACACCTGAACAGTGTAACTGACACTAACACACCTGAACTGTGTAACTGACACTAACACACCTGAACAGTGTAACTGACACTAACACACCTGAACAGTGTAATAGACACTAACACACCTGAACTGTGTAATAGACACTAACACACCTGAACAGTGTAACTGACACTAACACACCTGAACAGTGTAACTGACACTAACACACCTGAACTGTGTAATAGACACTAACACACCTGAACAGTGTAACTGACACTAACACACCTGAACTGTGTAATAGACACTAACACACCTGAACAGTGTAACTGACACTAACACACCTGAACTGTGTAACTGACACTAACACACCTGAACTGTGTAACTGACACTAACACACCTGAACTGTGTAATAGACACTAACACACCTGAACTGTGTAACTGACACTAACACACCTGAACAGTGTAACTGACACTAACACACCTGAACAGTGTAACTGACACTAACACACCTGAACTGTGTAATAGACACTAACACACCTGAACTGTGTAACTGACACTAACACACCTGAACAGTGTAACTGACACTAACACACCTGAACAGTGTAACTGACACTAACACACCTGAACAGTGTAACTGACACTAACACACCTGAACAGTGTAATAGACACTAACACACCTGAACTGTGTAACTGACACTAACACACCTGAACAATGAAATAGACACTAACACACCTGAACTGTGTAATAGACACTAACACACCTGAACAGTGTAACTGACACTAACACACCTGAACAGTGTAATAGACACTAACACACCTGAACTGTGTAATAGACACTAACACACCTGAACAGTGTAACTGACACTAACACACCTGAACAGTGTAATAGACACTAACACACCTGAGCAGTGTAATAGACACTAACACACCTGAACAGTGTAACTGACACTAACACACCTGAACTGTGTAACTGACACTAACACACCTGAACTGTGTAACTGACACTAACACACCTGAACAGTGTAATAGACACTAACACACCTGAACTGTGTAATAGACACTAACACACCTGAACTGTGTAACTGACACTAACACACCTGAACAGTGTAACTGACACTAACACACCTGAACAGTGTAACTGACACTAACACACCTGAACTGTGTAATAGACACTAACACACCTGAACAGTGTAATAGACACTAACACACCTGAACAGTGTAACTGACACTAACACACCTGAACTGTGTAATAGACACTAACACACCTGAACAGTGTAACTGACACTAACACACCTGAACTGTGTAATAGACACTAACACACCTGAACAGTGTAACTGACACTAACACACCTGAACTGTGTAACTGACACTAACACACCTGAACAGTGTAATAGACACTAACACACCTGAACAGTGTAATAGACACTAACACACCTGAACAGTGTAACTGACACTAACACACCTGAACTGTGTAACTGACACTAACACACCTGAACAGTGTAATAGACACTAACACACCTGAACTGTGTAACTGACACTAACACACCTGAACAATGAAATAGACACTAACACACCTGAACTGTGTAATAGACACTAACACACCTGAACAGTGTAACTGACACTAACACACCTGAACAGTGTAATAGACACTAACACACCTGAACTGTGTAATAGACACTAACACACCTGAACAGTGTAACTGACACTAACACACCTGAACAGTGTAATAGACACTAACACACCTGAACAGTGTAACTGACACTAACACACCTGAACAGTGTAATAGACACTAACACACCTGAACTGTGTAATAGACACTAACACACCTGAACAGTGTAACTGACACTAACACACCTGAACTGTGTAACTGACACTAACACACCTGAACTGTGTAACTGACACTAACACACCTGAACAGTGTAATAGACACTAACACACCTGAACTGTGTAATAGACACTAACACACCTGAACTGTGTAACTGACACTAACACACCTGAACAGTGTAACTGACACTAACACACCTGAACAGTGTAACTGACACTAACACACCTGAACTGTGTAATAGACACTAACACACCTGAACAGTGTAATAGACACTAACACACCTGAACAGTGTAACTGACACTAACACACCTGAACTGTGTAATAGACACTAACACACCTGAACAGTGTAACTGACACTAACACACCTGAACTGTGCAATAGACACTAACACACCTGAACAGTGTAACTGACACTAACACACTTGAACTGTGTAACTGACACTAACACACCTGAACTGTGTAATAGACACTAACACACCTGAACTGTGTAATAGACACTAACACACCTGAACAGTGTAACTGACACTAACACACCTGAACTGTGTAATAGACACTAACACACCTGAACTGTGTAACTGACACTAACACACCTGAACAGTGTAACTGACACTAACACACCTGAACTGTGTAACTGACACTAACACACCTGAACAGTGTAACTGACACTAACACACCTGAACTGTGTAACTGACACTAACACACCTGAACTGTGTAATAGACACTAACACACCTGAACTGTGTAACTGACACTAACACACCTGAACAGTGTAACTGACACTAACACACCTGAACTGTGTAATAGACACTAACACACCTGAACTGTGTAACTGACACTAACACACCTGAACAGTGTAACTGACACTAACACACCTGAACTGTGTAATAGACACTAACACACCTGAACAGTGTAACTGACACTAACACACCTGAACAGTGGAACTGACACTAACACACCTGAACTGTGTAATAGACACTAACACACCTGAACTGTGTAATAGACACTAACACACCTGAACAGTGTAACTGACACTAACACACCTGAACAGTGTAACTGACACTAACACACCTGAACAGTGTAATAGACACTAACACACCTGAACTGTGTAATAGACACTAACACACCTGAACAGTGTAATAGACACTAACACACCTGAACAGTGTAACTGACACTAACACACCTGAACTGTGTAATAGACACTAACACACCTGAACTGTGTAATAGACACTAACACACCTGAACTGTGTAATAGACACTAACACACCTGAACAGTGTAACTGACACTAACACACCTGAACTGTGTAATAGACACTAACACACCTGAACAGTGTAACTGACACTAACACACCTGAACTGTGTAACTGACACTAACACACCTGAACTGTGTAATAGACACTAACACACCTGAACTGTGTAATAGACACTAACACACCTGAACAGTGTAACTGACACTAACACACCTGAACTGTGTAATAGACACTAACACACCTGAACTGTGTAACTGACACTAACACACCTGAACAGTGTAACTGACACTAACACACCTGAACTGTGTAACTGACACTAACACACCTGAACAGTGTAACTGACACTAACACACCTGAACAGTGGAACTGACACTAACACACCTGAACTGTGTAATAGACACTAACACACCTGAACTGTGTAACTGACACTAACACACCTGAACAGTGTAACTGACACTAACACACCTGAACTGTGTAATAGACACTAACACACCTGAACAGTGTAACTGACACTAACACACCTGAACAGTGGAACTGACACTAACACACCTGAACTGTGTAATAGACACTAACACACCTGAACTGTGTAATAGACACTAACACACCTGAACAGTGTAACTGACACTAACACACCTGAACAGTGTAACTGACACTAACACACCTGAACAGTGTAATAGACACTAACACACCTGAACAGTGTAACTGACGCTAACACACCTGAACAGTGTAATAGACACTAACACACCTGAACTGTGTAACTGACACTAACACACCTGAACAGTGAAATAGACACTAACACACCTGAACTGTGTAATAGACACTAACACACCTGAACAGTGTAACTGACACTAACACACCTGAACAGTGTAATAGACACTAACACACCTGAACAGTGTAATAGACACTAACACACCTGAACAGTGTAACTGACACTAACACACCTGAACAGTGTAATAGACACTAACACACCTGAACAGTGTAACTGACACTAACACACCTGAACAGTGTAATAGACACTAACACACCTGAACAGTGTAACTGACACTAACACACCTGAACAGTGTAATAGACACTAACACACCTGAACAGTGTAACTGACACTAACACACCTGAACAGTGTAATAGACACTAACACACCTGAACTGTGTAACTGACACTAACACACCTGAACAGTGTAACTGACACTAACACACCTGAACTGTGTAATAGACACTAACACACCTGAACAGTGTAACTGACACTAACACACCTGAACAGTGGAACTGACACTAACACACCTGAACTGTGTAATAGACACTAACACACCTGAACTGTGTAATAGACACTAACACACCTGAACAGTGTAACTGACACTAACACACCTGAACAGTGTAACTGACACTAACACACCTGAACAGTGTAATAGACACTAACACACCTGAACTGTGTAATAGACACTAACACACCTGAACAGTGTAATAGACACTAACACACCTGAACAGTGTAACTGACACTAACACACCTGAACTGTGTAATAGACACTAACACACCTGAACTGTGTAATAGACACTAACACACCTGAACTGTGTAATAGACACTAACACACCTGAACAGTGTAACTGACACTAACACACCTGAACTGTGTAATAGACACTAACACACCTGAACAGTGTAACTGACACTAACACACCTGAACTGTGTAACTGACACTAACACACCTGAACTGTGTAATAGACACTAACACACCTGAACTGTGTAATAGACACTAACACACCTGAACAGTGTAACTGACACTAACACACCTGAACTGTGTAATAGACACTAACACACCTGAACTGTGTAACTGACACTAACACACCTGAACAGTGTAACTGACACTAACACACCTGAACTGTGTAACTGACACTAACACACCTGAACAGTGTAACTGACACTAACACACCTGAACAGTGGAACTGACACTAACACACCTGAACTGTGTAATAGACACTAACACACCTGAACTGTGTAACTGACACTAACACACCTGAACAGTGTAACTGACACTAACACACCTGAACTGTGTAATAGACACTAACACACCTGAACAGTGTAACTGACACTAACACACCTGAACAGTGGAACTGACACTAACACACCTGAACTGTGTAATAGACACTAACACACCTGAACTGTGTAATAGACACTAACACACCTGAACAGTGTAACTGACACTAACACACCTGAACAGTGTAACTGACACTAACACACCTGAACAGTGTAATAGACACTAACACACCTGAACAGTGTAACTGACGCTAACACACCTGAACAGTGTAATAGACACTAACACACCTGAACTGTGTAACTGACACTAACACACCTGAACAGTGAAATAGACACTAACACACCTGAACTGTGTAATAGACACTAACACACCTGAACAGTGTAACTGACACTAACACACCTGAACAGTGTAATAGACACTAACACACCTGAACAGTGTAATAGACACTAACACACCTGAACAGTGTAACTGACACTAACACACCTGAGCAGTGTAATAGACACTAACACACCTGAACAGTGTAACTGACACTAACACACCTGAACAGTGTAATAGACACTAACACACCTGAACAGTGTAACTGACACTAACACACCTGAACAGTGTAATAGACACTAACACACCTGAACAGTGTAACTGACACTAACACACCTGAACAGTGTAATAGACACTAACACACCTGAACTGTGTAACTGACACTAACACACCTGAACTGTGTAACTGACACTAACACACCTGAACTGTGTAACTGACACTAACACACCTGAACAGTGTAATAGACACTAACACACCTGAACAGTGTAACTGACACTAACACACCTGAACAGTGTAATAGACACTAACACACCTGAACTGTGTAACTGACACTAACACACCTGAACTGTGTAACTGACACTAACACACCTGAACAGTGTAATAGACACTAACACACCTGAACAGTGTAATAGACACTAACACACCTGAACTGTGTAACTGACACTAACACACCTGAACAGTGTAATAGACACTAACACACCTGAACTGTGTAATAGACACTAACACACCTGAACAGTGTAACTGACACTAACACACCTGAACAATGAAATAGACACTAACACACCTGAACAGTGTAATAGACACTAACACACCTGAACAGTGTAACTGACACTAACACACCTGAACAGTGTAATAGACACTAACACACCTGAACTGTGTAATAGACACTAACACACCTGAACAGTGTAACTGACACTAACACACCTGAACAGTGTAATAGACACTAACACACCTGAACAGTGTAATAGACACTAACACACCTGAACAGTGTAACTGACACTAACACACCTGAACAGTGTAATAGACACTAACACACCTGAGCAGTGTAATAGACACTAACACACCTGAACAGTGTAACTGACACTAACACACCTGAACTGTGTAATAGACACTAACACACCTGAACAGTGTAACTGACACTAACACACCTGAACTGTGTAATAGACACTAACACACCTGAACTGTGTAATAGACACTAACACACCTGAGCAGTGTAATTGACACTAAGAAGGTAGATGAGGGCAGTGCAGTTGATGTTGTCTACATGGTCTTTAGCAAGGCCTTTGACAAGGTACCGCATGGTATGTTTTTGCATAAAGTTGAATCTCATGGGATCCAGGGTGAGGTATCTAAATGGATATAAAATTGGCTTCTTCACAGAAGCCAGAGGGTGGTTGTAGAGAGTTGTTTTTCAAACTGGAGGCTGTGACTAGCGGTGTGCCTCAGGAATCAGTGCTGGGTCCACTGTTACTTGTCATTTATATTAATGATTTGGATGAGAATATAGGGGACATGGTTAGTAAGTTTATAGATGTCACCAAGATTGGTGGCATCGTGGACAGTGAAGAAAGTTATCTCCAATTGCAAAGGGATCTTGATCAATTAGGCCAGAGGGCTGACGAATGGCAGATGAAGTTTAATTTAGACAAATGCGAGATGATGCATTTTGGTAGATTGAACCAGAGCAGAACTTACTCAGTTAATGGTAGGGCACTGGGGAGATCTAGGTGTGCATGTTCATAGTTCCTTGAAAGTAGAGTCACAGGTGGACAGAGTGGTGAAGAAGGCGTTCGGCATGCTTGGTTTCATCAGTCAGAGCATTGAATACAGGAGTTGGGACGTCTTGTTAAAGTTGTACAAGTCATTGGTAAGGCCACACTTAGAATACTGTATGCAATTCTGGTCACCCTATTATAGAAAGGATATTATTAAACTAGAAACAGTGCAGAAAAGATTTACTAGGATGCTACCGGGACTTGATGGATTGACTTATAAGGAGAGACTGAACAGACTGGGACTTTTTTACCTGGAGCGTAGGAGGCTGAGGGGTGACCTTATAGAGGTCTATAAAATAATGAGGGTTTTAGACAAGATAGGTAGTCAATATCTTTTCCCAAAGGGTAGGAGGTCTAAAACTAGAGGGCATAGGTTTAAGATGAAAGAGGAGAGATACAAAGATATCCACAGGGGGAATTTTTTCAGTGTCTGGAACAAGTTGCCAGAGATAGTAGTAGAGGCAGGTACAATTTTATCTTTTAAAAAGCAGTTAGATAGTTGCATGTGTAAGATGGGTATAGAGGGATATTGGCCAAATGTGGACAATTGGGATTAGCTTAGGGGTTTAAAAAAAAGGGCAGCATGGACAAGTTGGGTCAAAAGGTCTGTTTCCATGCTGTAACCATCTATAACTCTATGACTCTTCAACAAAGTAATTAATAAGACATTAACATCAATGTCTCTCCGTGACTCAATGTCCTCTCTGTACTTTCTCCAAGTATGAAATACCATTTGTTCAATAGGGCAACCAAATGTGCAGGTAATGTGCCCTCCCCAGGACCCTCCAATGATGTGCAGGTTAGGTGGATTGGCCATGGTAAATTGCCCCTTAATATCCCAAGATGTGTAGGTTAGTTTAAGTTTATTTATTAGTGTCACAAGTAGGCTTACAAATCGGGTCTTTATGAATGAAGTGCCGATTCTAAATACATGGAATCAAACACTTGACATGCTGCCTCTTATTGCGTAATGTCTTGTTAATTACATCATTGTGGTGTTTTAAACTCAATAACATTGTTAAGGTGTCAATTACAATCTTCCCCTGAACCCCAATAACGGAATATCTTCCCCAAACCCCAATAACGGAATATCTTCCCCAAACCCCAATAACGGAATATCTTCCCCAAACCCCAATAACGGAATATCTTCCCCAAACCCCAATAACGGAATATTTTCCCCAAACCCCAATAACTGAAAATCTTCCCCAAATCCCAATAACTGAAAATCTTCCCCTGAACCCCAGTAACTGAAAATCTTCCCCAAACCCCAATAACGGAATATTTTCCCCAAACCCCAATAACTGAAAATCTTCCCCAAATCCCAATAACTGAATATCTTCCCCAAACCCCAATAACGGAATATTTTCCCCAAACCCCAATAACTGAAAATCTTCCCCAAATCCCAATAACTGAAAATCTTCCCCTGAACCCCAGTAACTGAAAATCTTCCCCAAACCCCAATAACTGAAAATCTTCCCCAAACCCCAATATCTGAATATCTTCCCCAAACCTCAATATCCGAATATCTTCCCCAAACCTCAATAACTGAATATCTTTCCCAAAACTCAATAGCTGAATATCTTCCCCGAACTCCAATAACTGACATGTTGATGTGTTCAACCTCACAACTCTGCAAAGAAGTTACTGTGGAAATCCCCTAGTCACCACACCCCGGTGCCTGTTCGGGGATGGGGCAGATGCTGTCTGAGTCCTTTGTCTTAATCTTCAACAGTTCAATAAATCATTGCTAATTTCCCCGAGACCTGAAGACAACGCCTGTGGATGTTGTAAAATGAGGACAGATGAATGTCATTGAACTACAGGCCTATCGGCCTAGCATGGGCCTGGACCTCTGGATTACCAGCCCAGTGACATTACCGCAATACCACCATCTTCTCATTAAACGCAGCTGTTCGATTTAAGTTTAGGTTCAAGTTTATTTATGGGTGTCACAAGTAGGCTTCCATTAACACTGCAATGAAGTTGCTGTGAAAATCCCCTAATCGCCACACTCTGGCACCTGTTCGGGTACACTAAGGGAGAATTTAGCACGGCCAATGCACCTAACCAGCGTGTCTTTCAGACTGTGGGAGGAAACCCACGCAGACATAGAACATAGAACATAGAACATAGAACATTACAGCGCAGAACAGGCCCTTCGGCCCACGATGTTGCGCCGACCAGTTAAAAAAAACAACAACAACGACCCACTAACCTAAACCAATCCCTTTTCGTCCATAAACCTGTCCACAGACCTCTTAAACGCCCCCAAACTAGGCGCATTTACAACTGCAGCAGGCAGGGCATTCCAATCCCTCACCACCCTCTGGGTAAAGAACCTACCCCTGACATCTGTCCTATAACTACCCCCCCTTAATTTAAAGCCATGCCCTCTCGTGCTAGATTTTTCCATCAGAGGAAAAAGGCTATCACTATCCACCCTATCTAAACCTCTAATCATCTTATATGTTTCAATAAGATCCCCTCTTAGCCGCCTTCTTTCCAGCGAAAACAACCCCAAATCCCTCAGCCTCTCCTCATAGGATCTCCCCTCCATACCAGGCAACATCCTGGTAAACCTCCTCTGCACCCTCTCCAAAGCCTCCACATCCTTCCTGTAATGTGGGGACCAGAACTGCACACAATACTCCAAGTGCGGCCGCACCAGAGTTGTGTACAGTTGCAACATAACGCTACGACTCCTAAATTCAATCCCCCTACCAATAAACGCCAAGACACTGTATGCCTTCTTAACAACCTTATCTACTTGATTCCCAACTTTCAGGGATCTATGTACACATACACCTAGATCCCTCTGCTCCTCCACACTATTCAAAGTCTTCCCGTTAGCCCTATACTCGACACATCTGTTATTCCTACCAAAGTGAATTACCTCACATTTCTCTGCATTAAACTCCATCCGCCACCTCTCGGCCCAGCTCTGCAACCTGTCTAAGTCTTCCTGCAAACTATGACACCCTTCCTCACTATCTACCACACCTCCGACTTTGGTGTCATCAGCAAATTTACTGATCCACCCAACTATACCCTCATCCAGATCATTAATAAAAATCACAAACAGCAGTGGCCCCAACACAGATCCCTGAGGCACACCACTTGTAACCGAACTCCATGATGAATATTTACCGTCAACCACTACCCTCTGTCTCCTATCCACTAGCCAATTCCTGATCCAATTCCCTAGATCACCCCCAATCCCATACATCTGCATTT
Source organism: Carcharhinus amblyrhynchos (assembly GCF_965287045.1). NCBI lineage: Eukaryota > Metazoa > Chordata > Chondrichthyes > Carcharhiniformes > Carcharhinidae > Carcharhinus > Carcharhinus amblyrhynchos. Next base: position 22,637 of record NW_027650576.1, on the reverse strand, counting down.
TGTGCAGAAGCCTACCATGGTGAACCTTATCAAACGCCTTACTAAAATCCATATACACCACGTCCACTGCCTTACCCCCATCCACCTCTTTGGTCACTTTCTCAAAAAACTCAATAAGGTTAGTAAGGCACGACCTACCCGCCACAAAACCATGCTGACTATCTCCAATCAATTCATTACTCTCCAAATAACTATAAATCCTATCCCTAATAATTTTTTCCAAAACTTTGCCCACAACAGAAGTGAGACTCACCGGTCTATAATTCCCGGGGAAGTCTCTGTTCCCCTTCTTAAACAATGGGACAACATTCGCTAACCTCCAATCATCTGGAACTATACCAGAGGCCAACGACGACCTGAAGATCAGAGCCAGAGGCTCTGCAATCACTTCTCTTGCCTCCCAAAGAATCCTGGGGTAAATCCCATCCGGACCAGAGACATGGGGAGAATGTGCAGACTCCACACAGACAGGGACCCAAGGTGGGAATCGAACCCAGGTCCCTGGCGCTGAGAGGCAGCAGTGCTAAGCACTGTGCCACCAATCAGTCACATACATGTCTGGGGTTACAGGGAGAGGGCCTGGGGAAGGTGCTCTGTTGGAAACCCAGTGCAGACTCGATGGGACAAATGGCCTCCTTCTGCACTGCAGGAATTCTGTGATTCTAGAATCACAATTTCAAATGACCTCCTCGGATTCACAAACAACCCGGATCGTTCTATTTGTTTAAATAGCCTCAGAACATTTAGCTGAATGTTTCGTGACCTGACCCACAATAACTGCAACCAGCACCCGTACCCCCAGCCTCCCCATCCCCCGACCCCCCACCACACCATCCCTGCCCCCTACCCCCACACCACCTTCCCAAATACCCCCCCACCCCATCCATTCACCGTCTCCCCACCCCCCCCCCAACTTCCCCCAGCCCCATCACAGTATCCCTGCTCCCTTCCCCCCACACCACCCCTCCCAAATACCCCCCCACCCCATCATTCACCCCCCTCACCTCCCCACTTCCCCCAGCCCCACCACACCATCCCTGCCCCCTACCCCCACACCACCTTCCCAAATAGCCCCCCACCCCATCCATTCACCGTCTCCCCACCCCCCCACTTCCCCCAGCCCCACCACACTATCCCTGCCCCCTACCCCCACACCACCTTCCCAAATAGCCCCCCACCCCATCCATTCACCGTCTCCCCACCCCCCCACTTCCCCCAGCCCCACCACACTATCCCTGCCCCCTTCCCCCCACACCACCCTTCCCAAATACCCCCCCACCCCATCCATTCACCCTCCCCCACTTCCCCCAGCCCCACCACACCATCCCTGCCCCCTACCCCCACACCACCTTCCCAAATACCCCCCCACCCCATCCATTCACCGTCTCCCCAACCCCCCCCACTTCCCCCAGCCCCATCACAGTATCCCTGCTCCCTTCCCCCCACACCACCCTTCCCAAATACCCCCCACCCCATCCATTCACCGTCTCCCCAACCCCCCCCACTTTCCCCAGCCCCATCACAGTATCCCTGCTCCCTTCCCCCCACACCACCCTTCCCAAATACCCCCCACCCCATCCATTCACCGTCTCCCCAACCCCCCCCACTTCCCCCAGCCCCACCACACCATCCCTGCCCCCTACCCCCACACCACCTTCCCAAATACCCCCCCACCCCATCCATTCACCGTCTCCCCAACCCCCCCCACTTCCCCCAGCCCCATCACAGTATCCCTGCCCCCTTCCCCCCACACTATCCCTCCCAAATACCCCCCCCACCCCATCATTCACCCCCCAACCCATTCCCCCCACATCCCCCAGCCCCAATACACTATCCCTGTCCCATTCCCCCCACACTATCCCTCCCAAATACCCCCCCCACCCCATCATTCACCCCCCAACCCATTCCCCCCACATCCCCCAGCCCCAATACACTATCCCTGTCCCATTCCCCCCACACCATCCCTCCCAAATACCCCCCCACCCCATCACTCACCCTCCCCCAACCCCCACTTCCCCCTGCCCCATCACACTATCCCTGCCCCCTCCCCTCCACCCTCACCCCCCCCATTCCCCCGCCCCACTCTTCCCAATTACCACCCCCCCCCCCCCCAGCATCCATCCCTGCCCCCTCCTCCCCTCCCTTTCCCAAACCGTGCTGTCCTTTGAGAGAGAGAGTGATCGTCTCCCAATGAAGGGTTAACACTCCTACAGTAAAAGGCAGCATCTGAAGTGTTTGATTTTGTCTGTTTCGATTCAGCACTTTACCCACAAGGACCCTTTTAGAAGCTGCTTTTATCAATAAAAATCCAAACGCAGTAAATTGGTTTCACTAGCTGCATCGTTGGGGCTTTGCTTTGGGTGGTGTGTGTGTGTGCATTATAACTACTGCTCGAGTACCACCACCACCCACTCAAACACTCAAAATCCAAACTCATCCGGATATGTGAAGCCCTTTGATCTTTCCGATTGTTGACTATAAAAAGAAACATACGGTGAGCAAATATTTGTAAAAATTGTAACAGGCTCAGGATTTTACAGTTCGGCAGGAGAGTATTCGAGCCTGTACTGCTGTCCACTTAGTCCTACATTCCCCCCCCCGGCTCACTCCCCACCACTCTCCAAATTCATCATCCTCAAATCCATGTCCAATCACCTTTAAAACCTTCCCGTGGAACCTGATTCCACTCTCGGGGAGCGTGTTGTGTGCGGCATGGTGGCACATTTGGTAGAAATAAAAGTCGGAGGGATTACTATTTAAAGGGCGAAAAGCTGCAGCATGCTACGGTGCAGAGGGACCTGGGGGTCCTTGTGCACGAGTCGCAAAAACTCAGTCTGCAGGCGCAGCAGGTGATCAAGAAGGCGAATGGGATGTTGGCCTTTATATCGAGGGGGATAGAATATAAAAGTAGGGAGTTCTTGCTGCAACTGTACAGGGTACTGGTGAGGCCGCAGCTGGAGTACTGTGTGCAGTTTTGGTCGCTGCACTTGCGCAAGGATATTTTGGCCTTGGAGGGAGTGCAGAGGAGGTTCACTAGGCTGATACCGGAGATGAGGGGGCTAGCCTATGAAGAGAGATTGAATAGACTGGGTCTGTACTCATTGGAGTTTAGAAGGCTGAGGGGGGATCTTATAGAGACTTACAAGATAATGAAGGAGATGGATAGGGTAAAGGTAGAGAGATTCTTCCCGCTTAGAAAGGACAGCAGAACTAGAGGGCACAGCCTCAAGATAAGGGGGGGGGGGCAGTTAAGATCAGAGTTGAGGAGGAACTTCTTCACTCAAAGGGTGGTGAATCTCTGGAATTCTCTGCCCGTTGAAGTGGTGGAGGCTACCTCGCTAAATATATTTAAATCACGGGTAGATAGATTTCTGATAGACTGGGGAATTAAGGGTTATGGGGAGAAAGTGGGAAAGTGGAACTGATCCACTTCAGATCAGCCATGATCTTATTGAATGGCGGGGCAGGCTCGAAGGGCTAGGTGGCCTACTCCTGCTCCTATTTCTTACGTTCTTATGTTCTTATAGTGGTTAGCACTGCTGCCTCACAGTGCCAGAAACCCGGGTTCCATTCCCAGCCTTGGATCACTGTCTGTGCGGAGTCTGCACATTCTGTCTGTGTCTGCGTGGGTTTCCTCCGGGTGCTCCGGTTTCCTCCCACAGTCCAAAAGATGTGCTGGTTAGGGTGCATTGGCCGTGCTAGAGTCTCCCTCAGTGTACCCGAACAGGCGCTGGAGTGTGGCAACTAGGGGATTTTCACAGTAACTTCATTGCAGTGTTAATGTGAGCCTACGTGTGACGTTAATAAATAAGCTTTAACTACCATCTTTGTGAAGAAATTTCTCCTCACAGTCTTGTGCCATCTAATTAAATCTATAACTCCTCTTTACTGACCCACTTAGAGTCACTGAGTTACAGAACAACACAGCAGGGAAACAGGTCCTTCACCCACCTGGTTCACACCCACCATGGTGCCCTCCCAGCTAGTCCCATTTGCCCGTGTACTCGCCAAAAGAAAGTCTTCCTCCGTCTTCAAAACTCCTCAGAATTTGAATCTCAATTAAATCTCTCCTTAAACTTCTCCACTCTTAAAAAGGACTATTCCAGCTTCTTCGATCTCTCTGCGGAATTACAGTCCCTCATTCCCGATTCCACTCTCCTCTCTGCCTCCTCCAAGGTCCTGACATCCTCACTGAACTGTGTCTCCTCGGTGGGACACGGTTCTCCAGCCAGGGCCTAACAAGTGATTTGTAAAAGTTCTTCTTGGGTTCAACGCCCCAATTGACAAAGCCAAATTTCCCACAGGCTTTCATCAATTTGTGCTAGCGGGGATTTATGCATCTGCATCCCCTGCTACCAAGGCTCTTGCATCGCGCTCACCATAGCACCATTTAGATTAAACACCACATCTCCCTGTTGTTCCTTTGAAAGAGTGTCACCTCACATTTATCCGCATCACACTGCATCTGTCCATTTCACCAATCTAACCCTCCTGAGATCTCCTCTCCACCTCACCATTAAAGACTTATATCACCCATGAACTCCCTAAGCCCAAATCCACATGATTTATCTTTAACAAGGAAAGCAAGGTCCCTCATTCCAATCCCTGGAGTCCCACTGAATATTTCACTCCAGTGTCACTCTGTTCCTATCACTTTGCATTTTCTTTTTATTTTTGATTTGATTTATAATTGTCACATGTATTAACATACAGTGAAAAGTATTGTGTCTTGCGCTGTATCCAGATAAAGCATACCGTTCATAGAGAATGAAAGGAGAGAATGCAGAATGTAATGATACAGTCATAGCTAGGGTGTAGAGAAAGATCAGCTAAATGCATAATAGGTCCATTCAAAAGTCTGACGGCAGCAGGGAAGAAGTTGTTCTTGAGTCAGTTGGTACGTGTCCCCAGACTTTTGTATCTTTTTCCCGAAGGAAGAAGGTGGAAGAGAGAATGTCCGGGGTGTGCGGGGTCCTTAATTATTCTAGACTGAGACAATGGATGGGAGGTTGGTTTGTGTGGGGATTGGGCTACATTCATGACCTTTGAACCTGTAGTTCCTTGCGGTCTCGGACAGAGCAGGAGCCCATACCATACCAGAAAGAATGATTTCAATGGCGCATCTGTAAAAATTGGTGAGACATGCCACATTTCCTTAGTCTTCTGAGAAAGTAGAGGCGTTAGTGGGCTTTCTTAACTATAGTGTCAGCATGGGGGGGACCAGGACAGGTTGTTGGTGATCTGGACACCTAAAAACTTGAAGCTCTTGACCCTTCTACTTCATCCCCATTGATGTAGACAGGGGCGTGTTCTTCTTTACACTTCCTGAAGTCAATGACAATTTCCTTTGTTTTGTTGACTTTGAGGGAGAGATTATTGTTGCCGCACCAGTTCACCAGATTCTCTCTCTCATTCCTGCACTCTGTCTCGTCACTGTTTGAGATCTGACTCACTACTGTGGTGTCGTCAGCAAACTTGAAAATCGAATTGGAGGGGGATTTGGCCGTACGGTCGTAGGTGTATAAGGAGTATAGTAGGGGGCTGAGAACACAGCCTTGTGGGGCACTGGTGTTGAGGATGATCGTGGGGGGGATGTTGTTGCCTATCCTTACTGATTGTGGTCTGTGAGTGAGGAAGCTCGGAATCCCATCGCAGAGAGCGGCCACAGAGTTTGGAGATGAGTTTCATGGGAATAATAATGTGGAAGGCTGAGCTGTGGTCAATAAATAGGAGTCTGACATAAGTGTCCTTGTTATCTTGGTGTTCCAGGGTTGAGTGCAGGAGCAGGGAGATGGCGTCTGCTGTGGACCTGTTGCAGCGGTAGGCAAACTGTAGTGGATCCAGATAGTCCGGGAGACTGGAACTGATTTGAGCCACGGCTAACCTTTCGAAGCACTTCATAACGATTGGCGCAACTTGTGGGCTGAAGGGCCTGTTTGTGCTGTAGTGTTCTATAATGATAGTTATACATTCAAGCTATCAATGTCCTTTTGATCTCATTTGTTCCTGTTCCGAATGAATCTTGGGTGATTCTTCAGCAGTTTGTCTTTATTTATATTTCCTGCACCGTTCTATAAAACCTCTCAGCTGCTTCAGGTCAGACTGAAATGATTTGCCTTTAACAATACCCTGCTAGCTGTCTCTCATTAACCCACGCTTCTCTTAGCAAACCGTGCAGGTTTAATCACCATCTCCAATAATGAAAAGTCTGATCCCTTGCCATTCAATGGCATTACCATCGCTGAATTCCACCACCCCCCCCATGATCAAATTCCTGGGGGTTACCATTGAGCAGAAACTGAACTGGACTAGCCATATAGGTACTAAAAGAGCAGGTCAAAGGCCGGGAATCCTTCAATGAGTATCTCACCAAGTAAAAGGCACACAGGGTGGCACGGTGGCACAGTGGTTAGCATTGCTGCCTCACAGCGCCAGGGACCTGGGTTCAATTCCGGCCTCGGGTCACAGTCTGTGTGAAGTTTCTCCCCGTGTCGGAGTGGGTTTCCTCCTGGTGCTCCGGTTTCCTCCCACAGTCCAAAAATCCACAGGTTAGGCTGATTGACCACACTAAAATCAACCCTAGTGTCAGGGGGATTAGTAGGGTAAATATGAGGGATTACAGGAAGTACGGGTGGGATAGCGGCTGGTGCAGACTCGATGGGCCGAATGGCCTCCTTCTGCACTGTAGGATTCTATGAGGTCAGCTAGATCATACTCTGAACAGTTTTGGTTCCCTTATCTAAGGATAGACATACTGGCATTGGAGGAAGTCCAGAGAAAGTTCTCTTGGTTGATCCCAGGTATGGAGGGACTTTCTGATGAGGCGAGCTTGAGTTGGTTGGGCCTGTACTTATTGGAGTTTAGAAGAATGAGAGGTGACCTCATACAGGATTCTCAGAGGGGGTTGACAGGGTCGATGCTGAGAGGTTGTTTTTCCTTGTGGGAGAGTCTAGGACCAGATGGCCTACTCCTGCTCCTAGTTCTTACGTTCTTATTGACTCCCCAAGTCCTGAAAACTGCTTTTCGCAATCCCAATCCTTAAAAATTTGAACCATTTCTATGAGACCCTCTATTAACCTTCACTCTCCTAATGAAGAGGGCAGGGTGGTAAGGTTGGCATTGCTGCCTCACAGTGCCAGGGATCTGGGTTCGATTCCCAGCTTGGGTCACTGTGTATAGAGATTGCATGTTCTCCCCATGTCTGGGTGGGTTTCCTCCTGGTGCTCTGGTTTCCTCCCACAGTCCAAAGATGTGCAGGTTAGGTTGATTGGTTGTGCTGAATTGCCCCTTGGTGCCAGGGGGATGAGATAGGGTAAATGCATGGGGATAGGGCCTGGATGGGATTGTGGTTGGTGAAGACTCAATGGGCCAAATGGCCTCTTTCTGCTCTGTAAGGATTCTATGAAAAGAGCTCCAATTTCTTCAGTCCCTCCTCAATTTGATTTAGTTTATTATTGTCACATGTATTGGGATACAGTGAAAGGTATTGTTCCTTGCCTGCTTATCAAAGTATACCATTCATAGAGGAGGCAAGGAGAGAGTGCCCAATATAGTGTTACAGTCACAGCTAGGGTGCAGAGAAAGATTAGCTTAATATAAGGTAGGCTCATTCAAAAGTCTGATGGCAGCAGGGAAGAAGCTGTTCTTGGCTGTTCTTGAGTGGGTTGGTACGTGACACCGGTTGGTACAATAGGCCGTGACACCCTTCCTAAAATAGTTTTTTTACCAGCGTGTGGAGCTACAACCTTTCTCCAGGCCTGTCCTGACACAGTTACAGGCTGTGCTGCAGAAAGGGAGCATTCCAGCTTCAGCCTAGGGTAGATGGCTGGTCATTCCTTTTACAATTTCATTTCCAGTCTACAGGAAGGTGCCAGCGATGCTGTTCCAGAACACGTTTACCAAAATCCGTTTCATTCAAACCAAAGTTGAGTCAGACTCTGACAGCGAGGAACCAGCTTGAAACTTCTGAAGAAGGAAAGATATTTCTGAATATTTTTGAAGACCGTTCGGATGAATGAATCTCCCGGTTAATTCATTCTGAAAAGTGCTATTATTTGAAGAACACTCACAAAGCTTCACACCAAGGCCACAAACACAGAAAATGCTGGAAAATCTCAGCAGCCTGACAGTATCTGTGTCCTTTATTAGTGCCACAAGTCAGCTTACATTAACACTGCAATGAAGTTACTGTGAAAATCCCCGAGTTGCCACATTCCGGCGCCTGTTTGGGTACACTAAGGGAGAATTCAGCACGGCCAATGCACCCTAACCAGCACATCTTTCGGACTGTGGGAGGAAATCTGAGCACCCGGAGGAAACCCATGCAGACATGGGGAGAATGTGCAAACTCCACACATGATGTGGAGATGCAGGCTTTGGGGTAGGTACAGTCATAACTCTCACAACACCAGGTTCAAGTCCAACAGGTTTATTGGCAGCACTCAACCACTGTGCCACCATGGGTGACAGTTCCAGGGACCTGGGTTCAATTCCCAGCTTGGGTCACTGTCTGTGTGGAATAAAAAAACAAAGAAAATTACAGCACAGGAACAGGCCCTTCGGCCCCTCCAAGCCTGCACCGACCATGCTGCCTGACTGAATTAAAACCCCCTACCCTTCCGGGAACCATATCCCTCTATTCCCATCCTATTCATGTATTTGTCAAGACACTCCTTAAAAGCCCCTATTGTATCCACTTCCACAACCTCCCCCAGCAACGAGTTCCAGGCACCCACCACCCTCTGTGTAAATTCTGTGCACATTCTCCTCGTGTCTGTGTGGGTTTCCTCCGGGTGCTCCGGTTTCCTCCTATAGTCTGAAAGACGTACTGGTTAGGTTGATTGGCCATGCTACATTGAATTGATTTGATTTATTATTGTCACATGTATTAACATACAGTGAAAAGTATTGTTTCTTCCGTGCTGTACAGACAGAGCATACCGTTCATAGAGAAGGAAAGGAGAGAGTGCAGAATGTAGTGTTAGAATTATAGCCAGGGTGTAGAGAAAGATCAACTCAATGCGAGGTAGGTCCATTCAAAAGCCTGACAGCAGCAGGGAAGAAGCTGTTCTTGAGTCGGTTGGTACGGGACCTCAGACTTTTGTATCTTTTTCCCGAAGGAAGAAGGTGGAAGAGAGAATGTCCGGGGTGTGTGGGGTCCTTAATTATGCTTTGCCGAGGCATTGATCTTTAGTATTAGGGGGATGTCAGGGGAATTAGTAGGGAAAATGTGTGGGGTTTACAGGGATAGTGCCTGAGTGGGATTGCTGTCAGTGCAGACTCGATGGGCTGAGTGGCCTCCTTCTGCACTGTAGGGATTGTAACTTGAAAAAATTCTAATGAGGAACTTAAAGAAATTAACATCAGGAGAGAGAAAGTTCTGGAGAAATGCTAAATGCCGATAAATCCCACGGATCTGATGACCTACATCCTGGTGATCCGAAAGGAAAGTCGCTGCAGAGGTTTTGGTTGCTTCAGTTGTGATCTTCAGATTCTGGTGTGGTCCCAGTGGATTGGAAGACAGCAAATAAAGCCGCATTATTCAGGAAAGGAGAGAGAGAGAAAACACAGAACAACCAGCCTGAGAGCAGTTACCAGAAAAGTACTGGAAGCCTTTGTTACCGAGATTGCAATAAGTTACCTTGAAGACCGTAATACGATTAGGCAGTCAATAAGGTTTTCTCGGAGTGAAATTGGATTTGGCGATTGTATTAGAGTTTTTTTTTTGAGGAGTGGATTTTCCAAAAGGCTTCACATGAAAGGTGATTACGCAAGTGAAGGTCTAATGGGCTTGGGGGATAATGTATCAGAATGGGCAGAAGACTGGCTAATAACAAAAATCAGAAAGTGGACTAAAATGGGCCATCTTCAAGTTTTCAGGCTTTGGCCAGTATCATAGAATCCTACAGTGCAGAAGGAGGCCATTCAGCCCATCAATCCAGTAACAATCCCGGCCAGGCCCTATCCCTGTATCTCCAAGTATTTGCGCTGCTAATCCCCCTGACACTGAGGGGCAATTTAGCATGGCCAATCCACATAGCCTGCGCATGCGGGAGGAAACCAGAGCACCCGGAGGAAACCCACGCTGACATGGGGAGAATGTGCAAACTCCACACAGACAGTGACCCGAGGCCAGGATTGAACAGAGGTCCCTGGCGCTGTGAGGCAGCAGTGCTAACCACTGAGTCACCATGCCGCCCCAGAGTAGAGTATCACAAAGGTCAGCGCTGGGGCCTCACCTATTGACGTTCCATATTCATGGGTTAGATTATTTACCGTGGGTAATGTATCCCGGGTTCACAGAACAATAAACGCTAACCTAGCCACATCCCATAAATTAATTTTAAAAAAAGCTTTCTGATGACACAAATGGATTTTCTGTGGTGCAGTGGGTTCTGTCCCTGTCTCTGACCCAGGTACCAGGGGGTTCAAGTCCCACTCCAGGAGGTGATGACCATGGACGGTGTGTTAAGGTTAAGTATCAACCTATAAATCCTCCCAACACATCTATGGCAGGCAGTAAGTGGATGGTGTTCCTCTAGTTATACATAGCTTCAGGCTAACAAACTGCCGCAGGAGAAACGAACTGCAGAAACAGATGGAGGCTTTCTCCTCCTCGCGTGTCTCCAGACGTAGGAAGGCAATGAAGATGATACAATATAATGTTCTTGACACAAAGCTTGATGGGATGGTAGGATAAGTGAGTGGGCAATAAGTGGCAAACGGGGTAAATTGTTGGAAAGCGAGAGATTATTCACATTGGAAGAAAGGATAGAAAAGACAGATAGAAGAGGGAACCAAGGGGGTTAGATAGGAAAGACGGGTAGGAACGACAAGTAGATTGATAGGAAATGGCAGAGCAGGCTTGAGGGGCCAAATGGCCTATTCCTGCTCCTGAGCCCCATGTTCCAAGGTTTTAAATGGCGAGGAATGTTTAAATATTGACAGTCAGAAAGATTCCTGTGCCACATTCAAGGAACACAGAACATTAGCACACAGGTACATCAAACACAGGTACATCAAACACAGGTACATAGGTACATCGTACATAGGTATGAAGATGAGTGGAAAAGTGAATTGTGTGGAGGACGCGGAAAGTCTGCAGAGGGATCTGGATAGGCTGAGTGAGTGGGCAAGGATCTGGCAGATGGAGTATAACGTTGGCAAGTGTGAGGTTATCCACTTTGGAAGAAATAATAGTAAAATGGACTATTATTTAAACGGTGAAAAATTACAACATGCTACGGTGCAGAGGGACCTGGGGGTCCTTGTGCATGAATCGCAAAAACCCAGTCTGCAGGTACAGCAGGTGATCAAGAAGGCAAATGGGATGCTGGCCTTTATAGCGAGGGGGATAGAATATAAAAGCAGGGAGGTCTTGCTGCAACTGTACAGGGCACTGGTGAGGCCCCAACTGGAGTACTGTGTGCAGTTTTGGGTCCTCTTATTTGCGAAAGGATATATTGGCCTTGGAGGGAGTACAGAGAAGGTTCACCAGGCTGATTCCGGAGATGAGGGGGTTAGCTTATTAGGAGAGATTGAGTAGACTGGGTCTGTACTCGTTGGAGTTTAGAAGGCTGAGGGGTGATCTTATAGGGACATATAAGATAATGAAGGGGATGGATAGGGTAGAGGTAGAGAGATTCTTTCCATTTAGAAAGGAAACCAGAACTAGAGGGCACAGCCTCAAAATAAGGGGGAGTCAGTTTAGATCAGAGTTGAGGAGGAACTTCTTCTCTCAGAGGGTGGTGAATCTCTGGAATTCTTTGCCCATTGAAGTGGTGGAGGCTGCCTCACTGAATATGTTTAAGTCACGAGTAGATAGATTTCTGATCGATAAGGGAATTAAGGGTTATGGGGAGCAGGTGGGAAAGTGGAACTGATCCACTTCAGATCAGCCATGATCTTATTGAATGGCGGGGCAGGCTTGAAGGGCTAGATGGCCTACTCCTGCTTCTATTTCTTATGTTCTTAGTTTCTTATCAAACACAGGTACGTCAAACACAGGCACACAGGTACTGGGATTGCCAATTGGTGAGACCACACTTGGAGTATTATACCCAGATTTTTGCCTCTATATCTAAGGAAGGATGTACTTGCCATTGTAATGGTGCAACAAACTTCACAAAGTAGATTGCCGGATGACAGGTTTGAGTAGTCCTATAGGGTGGGCCTATATGATTCAGAGAGTCTCTACAGTGCAGGAGGAGCCATTCAGCCCATCGAGTCTGCACTGACAACAATCCCATATAGGCCGTATCCCTGTAACCCTATGTGTGTACCATTCTAATCTCCTGACATTAAGGAAGAATTTAGCTTGGCCAATTCACCTAATGTACACATCTTTGGACTGTGGGAGGAAACCGGAGCACCCGGAAGAAACCCACGCAGACACGGGGAGAATGTGCAAGCTCCACATAAATTCACATCAACACTGGTACATCAAACACAGGTACATGTTCTTATGTTCTTACATCAAACACAGGTGAACCTAAGCTGGGAATCGAACCCGGATCCCTGGTGCTATGAGGCAGCAGTGCTAACCACTGTGCCACCACAACTTTGAGGTAACTCCTGCTCCTATTTCTAATGGGGAGTCAGTTAAGCAGTCTTTCCTTTCTTATTTAAATATAAGCTCCCTGAAAACAGCCTCCAGTTTGTTCTGAGCATTCCATGCATCCTCCTTTCAATACCAATATTCAGCGACCTATCACCTTCCCCGACCTTGCTCACTCAGTGACGCACTGTCAGCTCTGTAATGGATACTTTATACTTACCCAATACACTCATTCCTAAATAGAACATTTAAAAAGTTCAAAGTTGGAGAAGTTTGTATAATTCAGAGTTTGCAATGTGTGTGTTTAACTCTGAACTGTTCCAAGCTGGTTACTAACAGTCTAATTTGAACAAATGGGATAGAGTAGAATACAATCCCTACACTGCAGGAGAAGACCATTCGGCCCATCAGGTCCACACCGACCACAATCCCACCCAGGCCCTATCCCCATAACCCCATGCATTTACCCTAGCTGGTCCCCCTGACACTAAGGGGCAATTTAGCACGGCCAATCCACCTAACCCCCACATCTTTGGACTGTGGGAGGAAACTGGAGCACCCGGAGGAAACCCATGCAGAGACGGGGAGAATGTGCAGACTCCATACAGACAGTGACCCAAGCTGGGAATTGAACCTGGGTCCATGCCACTGTGAGGCAGCAGTGCTAACCACTGTGCTGCCCCCGATATTTAAAAGTCTCGATCTTTAGTAGGTACGGGCTCAATGGGAGTGAAAGACAGGTTGAAGCCTTGTTTTATTTTAAATGGCAAAATCAAGTTGAGAAGAGACACGGGGGCACAGTGATTAGCACTGCTGCCTCACAGTGCCAGGGACTCAGGTTCAATTCCCGGCTTGGGACGCTGTCTGTGTGGAGTCTGCACATTCTCCCCATGTCTGCGTGGGTTTCCTCTGGTATTCTGGTTTCCTCCCACAGTCCCAAAAACGTGCTGGTTGGATCGATTGGCACTACAGAATTGTCCCTTAGTGTGAAAGATGTGTTGGTTAGTTGGATTACAGGGAGAGGCCAAGGGGGTGGACCAGGGCAGGATGCTGAGGTGGTGCAGACATGATGGGCTGAATGGCCTCCTTCTGCCCTATCAGGATTCTGTAGGTTTTTTTTATTGGTGTCACAAGTAGGCTTACATTAACACTGCAATGAGGTTACTGTGAAAATCCCCTAGTTGACACACTCCGGCACCTGCTCGGGTTACACTGAGGGAGAATTTAGCATAGTCAATGCACCCTAACCAGCACGTCTTTTGAACAGTGGGAGGAAACCAGAGCACCCAGAGGAAGCCCACGCAGACACGGGGAGAACATGCAGACTCCACATAGACAGTGACCCAGGCTGGGAATCAAACCTGGGTCCCTGGCACTGTGAGGCAGCAGTACTAACCACCGTGCCACCAGTAACACAGTTAATTAAATGCTGTTGTATAATTGAAGATGCATTTCAGTAGATCTAATATAGGAGAGAGCTATACAATAAATGGCAGAACCATCAGGAGTGTAGACACACAGAGGGACCTGGGGGTGTAAGTCCACAGATCCTTAAAGGTGACAGCACAGGTGGAGAGAGTGGTGAAGAAGGCATATGGCATGCTTGCCTTTATTGGACAGGGCATAGAGTATAAAAATTGGCATGTGATGTTGCAGCTATATAGAACGTTGGTTAGGCCACATTTGGAATACTGCGTCCAGTTCTGGTCACCACACCACCAGAAGGATGTGGAGGCTTTGGAGAGAGTGCAGAGAAGGTTTACCAGGATGTTGTCTGGTATGGAGGGTTTTAGCTATGAGGAGAGATTGGGTAAACTGGGGTTGTTTTCCCTGGAAAGACAGAGAATGAGGGGCGACCTAATGGAAGTGTTTAAAATTATGAAGGGCATAGGAAGTGTGAACAGTGGGAAGCTTTTTCCCAGGTCGGAGGTGACGAACACGAGGGGTCACTAGGTCAAGGTGAGGGGGGGCGAGGTTCAACACAGATGTCAGAGGGACGCATTTTACACAGAGGGTGGTGGGGGCCTGGAATGCGCTGCCAAGCAGGGTGGTGGAGACGGACACGCTGGGATCGTTTAAGACTTATGTAGATAGTCACATGAACAGATTGGAAATAGAGGGACACAAATGAATGATCTGGTTGGGCTCATGAGCGGTGCAGCCTTGGAGGGTGGAAGGACCTGTTCCTGTGCTGTTTTGTTCTTTGTTAACCCCAAGGATTGGAAATGTCTGGAATCGAAGCAGTCATCATCAAAGCTCAGTTCAGATGGGGTGGACACGCAGTGAGTGTAACGGATGATAAAATCCCCAAGGCTGCCATGTCTTTACAGCTTAAACTTGGACAATGCCCGTGAGGTGGGCTGAGATTCAAGGTCACCGAAGGCGAACCTTCGGAAATGTGACTTGTTCAGCACAGACAGGGAAGATCTGTCTTGCAGCAAAATCCAGCAGTGCCGTTGACTCCTCAAGCAGCTAAGGACACACGCAGCAAAAGACAAAAGGTGAAGTAATCCCAACAAAAATCCAACAAGTCAGCCTGGCCTGTGCTGCGTAAGGCTCTGCAGCCCTGTTAGAACACACAACGGGTAACTCTACACACACGAGGAACAGCCACCTTCAGACAAATGGAGGGGGGATCTCTTAGAGACTTCCAAAATTCTAACAGGACTAGACAGGGTAGATGCAGGAAGGATGTTCCTGATGGTAGGGGAGTCCAGAATCAGGGGGTCACAGTCTGCGGATACAGGGTAGACCATTTAGGATGGAGAAGAGGAGACATTTCTTCACCCAGAGAGTGGTGAGCCTGTGGAATTCATTCCCACAGGAAGTAGTTGATGCCAAAACATTGAATGTATTCAAGAGGCGGCTGGATATAGCACTTGGGGCAAACGGCGTCGAAGGTTATGGGGAGAAAGCAGGGTTAGGCTATTGAGTTGGATGATCAACTGTGATCGTAATGAATACAGAACAGGCTTGAAGGGCTGAATGGCCTTTCCTATTCCTATCTTCTATGTTTCTGTGTTTCAGTCAGAAAGGCAAACTGGCAAGATAAAGATTACATGTCCGAGATTTCAAACAGAGAGCAGAAGAGATGCCTTCTGTCAGAGAGATGTGAGGCTGTAGGATTCACTCCCAGGGTTAGTGGTTGAGGCTGAAACTTGATCTACATTGAAGATTAATTTGGAGAGGAGGTTGGAGGAAAGGGGAAGGGGACAGGGTTGGGGGGGTGCAGGTTCTGATTAGAACTATTTGCTCGAGGGTAGGATAAATGGCAACATGGCCTTTGAGTCAATGGCCTATTTGCACATATATATTTCTATACATTCTTCATATCTTGGTTGCCATTCATAGAATATAGAAAATAGGAGCAGGTGGAGGCCATTCAGCCCCTCGAGCTTGCTCCGCCAATCGTTATTGGGGCGGCACGGTAGCACAGTGGTTAGCACTGCTGCTTCACAGCTCCAGGGACCTGGGTTCGATTCCTGGATCGGGTCACTGTCTGTGTGGAGTTTGCACATTCTCCCTGTCTCTGCGTGGGTTTCCTCCGGGTGCTCCGATTTCCTCCCACAGTCCAAAGTTGTGCGGGTTAGGTTGATTGCGCCCCCCCCCCCCTCCCCATGCTAAAAAACAATTGCCCCTTAGTGTCCTGGGATGAGTAGGTTAGAGGGGTTAGTGGGTAAAATATGAAGGGATATGGAGGTAGGGCCTGGGTGGGATTGTGGTCGGTGCAGACTCGATGGGCCGAAGGGCCTCTTCCTGCACTGTAGGGTTCTATGATTCTATGATCATCCAACTCAATAGCGTGAACCCATCTTCCCCCCTTTGATCTCCTTCTCATCCTTGTAAATCTTTTCTGCATCTTACCTGGTGCCTCTTCATCACTTCTGAAATATGGAGCTGTTCATGGTCTAACCACGGTCCGATCCAAATTTAATACAACGTCTCTGCTTTCCAATCCCATCTTTTAGAAACGAACCCCAATGCTTTATTGGGTTTTATCTAATGGTTCTGTTGTCTGAGTTGTGAATCCTTAAACCCTGATGTCAACTGCAAATGTTGAAAATGAACTTCCGATTCCCAACTCCAAATAGTGAACAACTGGGATTCCAGCACCGGTTCCTATCAAACACCACTTCCCAACGTTTGCCAATCTGAGTAACCAACTCAAAACTCCGACCATCTGTTTCCTTTTCTGTGTTAGTTTGCTGTCCACTCTGCTGCTTATACAAACTCGACATGTCCTGTCCTTAGTCTTGGGTTGTCAATGCAATGGCTTATCGACACTCTTCTAAAAACCCAAAAACATTACACCTGTGCTGGTACCATTATCTACTCTTTGTTATTTCTTAAAAGAAACTATAGAATCTCTACAGTGCAGAATCAGGCCAGTCGGCCCATCGATCACAATCCCACCCAGGCCCTTAACCTCACATATTTACCCGACTAATTAGCCAAGCTAAATTGGCCCTCGTGTCAGGGATATTAGCAGGGTAAGTATGTAGGGTTATGGGAATAGGGCCTGGGTGGGATTGTGGTCGGTACAGACTCGATAGGTGAATAGCCTCCTTCTGCACTTTTGAGATTCTAATGCCTCTGACACTAAGGGGTAATTTAGCACGGCCAATCAACCTAACCCGCACATCTTTGGGCTGTGTGAGGAAACCGGAGCGCCCGGAGGAAACCCATGCAGACATGGGGAGAATGTGCAAACTCCACACAGACAGTGACCCAAGCTGGGAATTGAACCTGGATCCCTGGCACTACGAGACAGCAGTGCCAACCACTGTGCCATTGTGCTGCCCCAATTCTATGCTACTTGTATTATTAAGGTTAAAAATATACATGCGGAGGGTGTTGACTGATTAAGTATCATGAACACACATAAAGAGAGACTTCCTTCCATGACCGGTGGGTGCCAGGAGGGGCTGGGGCACACCATGACCCCCAGGAATGATATTTTGTTTTAATTAACTAAGTTCCGATTTGATATTCTATTTTAGTTCCAGTGCCCCACCAGGGGCTGTCACTCCTGTCACTTGTGTTTCATTTATTGATGATTGATTTATTTAAAAGAGTATTAAGAGACTTTCAATTAGCTAATTAGTTAATTTGTCACTTCATCTATTTTACTGGTTCTCGGGAGATTGGAAAGAAAGATTTCAGGAACAT
Organism: Carcharhinus amblyrhynchos; assembly: GCF_965287045.1. NCBI lineage: Eukaryota > Metazoa > Chordata > Chondrichthyes > Carcharhiniformes > Carcharhinidae > Carcharhinus > Carcharhinus amblyrhynchos. The sequence goes on along the minus strand of NW_027650576.1, from coordinate 4,912 downwards.
TGGGTGCTGACTAGGGAGGAGGTAGTTGTTTGTAATGTTGAATTCTGTAAATCTAGTATTAAGCTAAAAGATTGGGGTCCGGTTTCCTCCCTGCACCATCTGGCCTCAGAAGCAGTTAATTTTCTGTGTTTCTCAATTTCACCAATGAAAACATTGCTTTTCAGTTCTTCAAACATGTGTGTTAAAATCTCTTACAAACATCAGCTGAGTAGCACTGCTCCCTCACAGCGTCAGGGACCTGGGTTTGGGTCACTGTCTGCGCGGAGTCTGCACATTCTCCCTGTGTCTGCATGGGTTCCTTCCGAGTGCTCCAGTTTCCTCCCACAGTCTGAAAGCCATGCTGGTTAGGTGCATTGAACTGAACATGTGCCAGAGTGTGGCGACTAGGGGAATTTCACAGTAACTTCATTGTGGTATTAATGTAAGCCTTACTTGAGGCAAATAAATAAACTTTAACTTTACTTTTTTATGGTTCATCTAATAATCCTTTTTTGATTTTTAGTTTATTTATTATTGGTGTCACAATCAGGCTTACATTAACACTGCAATGAAGTTACTGTGAAAATCCTCTAGTTGTCACACTCCGGCACCTGTTTGGGTACACCGAGGGAGAATTTAGCACGGCCAACACACCTAACCAGCACGTCTTTGGAACATAAGAACATAAGAAATAGGAGCAGGAGTAGGCCATCCAGCCCTTCGAGCCTGCCCCGCCATTCAATAAGATCATGGCTGATCTGTCGCTGCTCAGTTCCACTTTCCCGCCCTCTCCCCATAACCCTTAATCCCCTCTCCTATCAAAAACCCATCAACCCGCGTCTTAAAAATATTTAGCGAGGCAGCCTCCACCACTTCAACAGGCAGAGAATTCCAGAGATTCACCACCCTTTGAGTGAAGAAGTTCCTCCTCAACTCCGTTCTAAACCGCCCCCTTTTATCTTGAGGCTGTGCCCCTAGTCCTACTGTCTTTTTTGAGCGGGAAGAGTCTTTCCACCTCTATCCTATCCATCCCATTCATCATCTTATACGTCTCAATGAGATCTCCCCTCATTCTTCTAAACTCCAACGAGTACAAGCCCAGTTTATTCAGCCTCTCCTCATAGCTCAACCCCCTCAACTCCGGTATCAGCCTAGTAAACCTCCTCTGCACTCCCTCCAAGGCCAAAATATCTTTGCGCAGGTGCGGCGCCCAAAATGCACACAGTACTCCAGCTGCGGCCTCACCAATGCCCTATACAGCTGCAACAAGACCTCCCTACTTTTATATTCAATCCCCCTCGCTATGAAGGCCAGCATCCCATTCGCCTTCCTGACCACCTGCTGCACCTGCAAGCTGGGTTTTTGCGACTCATGCACAAGGACCCCGAGGTCCCTCTGCACCGTCGCCTGCTGCAGTTTTTCGCCCCGTAAGTAATAGTCCTTCCTACCATTCTTCCTACCAAAGTGGACCACCTCGCACTTACCAACATTAAATTCCATTTGCCATTTCCTGGCCCATTCGCCCAGCCTATCTAGATCCTTCTGCAGACTCTCCACACCCTCCGCACAATTTGCCGTTCCCCCTGTGGGACTGTGGGAGAGAACAGGAGGAACCCAGAGGAAACCCATGCAGACACAGGGAGAATGTGCAAACTCTACCCAGGCAGTGTCCCAAGCTGGGAATGGAACCCGGGTCTCTGGCACTCTGCCACTGTGCCACCTTTCCCTTCCGAAACTCCAACATCCCCACTGCCAAAGTTGTCTCCCAGAAGCTTATTTCATTCTTTTTTTGCCAAACATTTATTGTCCCCCCCGCCGCATGTAGAAACAATTTGTGTTTATACAGCATCCTTAACAATAGTAACACACCCCGAAACTCTTCACAGCAATAATTCACAGACACCACATGAAACTGGGCCACACAACAACAACTTCAACTGATATAGCACCTTTGACATAATAAAACATCCCAACGTGCTTCACCTGTTGTAAAACAAAACGTGACACTGAGGCACATTAGAGCATAAGACATGGGAGCAGAATTAGGCCACTCGGCCCATCGAGTCTGCCCCGCCATTCAATCAACAGCTGATATTTTTCTCATCCCCATTCTCCTGCCTTTTCCCCATAACCCCTGATCCCCTTATTAATCAAGAACCTATCTATCTCTGTCTTAAAGACACTCAATGACCTCTACAGCCTTCGGCGGCAAAGAGAGCCACAGATTCACCATTCCCTGGCTGAAGGAATTCTCCTCATCTCTGTTTTAAAGATCGTCCTTCAGCCTGAGGTTGTGCCCTCTGGTTCTAGTTTTTCCTACTAGTGGGAACATCCTCTCCACGCCCAATCTGTCCAGGGCCTCGCAGTGAGGAGTTGTTTGTTCAGCTGGTAGGTTTTGAGCAAGGTAGAGAGGACAAAAAAGGTTTAGGGAGAGAATTCCAGAGCTTAGGGCTGGAACGCTACCCCCATTCACGCCAGCGGGACTTTCCCATCCCAGTGAACGGAGATTTGACCGGACGCCAAATTCTCCGACCTGACTGCAGCGAGGGCGTGGAGCGACTGGCCGGTAAGTGCGCGTCCTTCGGGCTTCAGGGAGTAAAAGCACGGCAGCCAATAATTATAATCGGGATTGCCCAAGAGGGCCAGAGCAGATATCTCAGAAGGTTGATGCAGGGAGATACTGACTGGTAGATGCAGGGAGGGTGTTCCCAATGATGGTGGGGAGGTGGGGGAGGGGCTGGAGGGGGGAGGGGGGAGTCCAGAACCAGGGGTCACAGTCTGAGAATTGGGGGTTGACCATATAGGACGGAGATGAGGAGACGTTTCTTCACCCAAAGAGTGATGAGCCTGTGGGATTCATTACCAGGAGTAGTTTGATGCCAAAACATTGAATGTATTCAAGAGGCAACTGGATATAACACTTGGGGCGAATGGGATCAAAGGTTATGGGGAGAAAGCAGGATGAGGCTATTGAGTTGGACAATCAGCCACGATCGTGATGAATGGCGGGAGCAGGCTCGAAGGGCCAAATGGCCTCCTCCTGCTCCTATCTTCTATGTTTCAATGTTGTAGAACTGTGGGAGATACCGAGAGCGACAAAACCTTTGAAAACAGGGATGAGAATTTTAAAATAAACTGTTACTTGGGTGGTCAACAAGCACAGGGGTGATAGGTGAGTGGAGTAAGTCAGGAGATGTCTCCAGTTTACAGAGGGGGTGATGTGGTATATCAGCCTGGAATGTTCTAGAGATAGTAAAGGTATAAGTGCAGGTTTCAGCGGCTGTCTGATGTTCTTCAGTGATGAAGGTGGTCTTTGCGATGGTGTGGGGGTGAAGTCAGAACCTCATCCCAGGGTCAAAGAGATGACCCCAGGGTTGCGCACAAACTGGTTTCGTCTCAGACAGTTGCCAGGAACAGAGATGGGGCCAGGGAATGGGGACTGGGAAAAAAATTTGTCTTTATCTTCCCAATATTTAATTGGAGAAATTTTCTGCTCATCCACGGGAGGTTAGCACGGCTGCCTCACAGCAACAGGGAACTGGGTTCAATTCCTGGCTTGGTCACTGTCTGTGCAGAGTTTGCATGTTCTCCCGTGTCTGCATGGGTTTCCTCCGGGTGCTCGGGTTCCCTCCCACAGCGCAGAGATGTGTGGGTTAGGTGGATTGGTAAATTGCCCCTTAGTGTCAGGGGATTAGCAGGGTAACTATGTGGGGTTATGGGGATAGGCCATATCTCCATAATTGTGGTCAGTGCAGATGCGATGGGTCGAATGGCCTCTTTCTGCACTGTAAGATTCAATGATTGTTTGATCCAGTACCAGATGTGAGATAAATAATCTGATCATTTAGCAACTGTGGAGTCGTCATGGGGGGGGAGTGATGGAGAGCGGGCAAAGGGAATGGGGGGGTGATGGGGGAGGGGAATGGGGGGGTGATGGGGAGGGGAATGGGGGTGATGGGGAGAGGGTGATGAGGAGAGGGGAATGGGGAGGGTGATGGGGGAGGGAATGGGGGGGTGATGGGAGGGGTATGGGGGAGGGGAATGGGGGTGAGGGAGGGGTGATGGGGGAGGGGGAATGGGGGGGTGATGGGAGGGGTGATGGGATGATGGGAGGGTGATGGGGAGTGATGGGGGGTGATGGGGGAGGGGGTGATGGGGAGGGTGATGGGGATGGGGTGATGGAGAGTAGGGGAATGGGAGGGGATGGGAGGGGTGATGGGGGAGGGGGAATGGGGGATGAGGGGAGGGGGAGGGGTGATGGGGGGAGGGGTGATGGGGAGTGATGATGGGGAGGGGAGTGATAGGGTGAATGGGGGAGGGGGTGATGGGGAGGGGGAATGGGGGATGATGGGGAGGGGGAGGGGGTGATGGGGGAGGGGGTGATGGGGGGGTGCTGGGTCAGTTTGGAGGGTGAGGGGGTTGGTTGATCAGTGTGTGGGGGGGGGAACATTCCGCATCCCGGAGCCGCAATCCGCACAGTCCCCGGGGGCTGGCAGCGCCTGGCAGGGCCGAGTGTCCGCCCCAGCGACCCCCCAGCCGCGAACCCCCCCCCCACCCCACACACACACAGACACAGACAGACACACAGTGCAGGCCCCTCCCCCCCCCCCCCCCCCGGTGCGGACTTACCCGGGTCCGGGAGCGAGTCTCTGTCTGTCCGCAATCCGTGCCGCACTCACTCTGTGTGTCTGTGTGTGTGTGTCTGTCTCTCTCTCTCTGTCTCTGTCTCTCTCTGTGTCTGTGTCTGTCTCTGTCTCTGTGTGTGTGTGTGTCTCTCTCTCTCTCTCTGTGTCTGTGTCTGTGTGTGTGTGTGTGTCTGTCTCTGTCTGTGTGTGTGTGTCTCTCTCTCTGTCTGTCTCTCTCTCTGTGTCTCTGGTATCAGCAGGTTGTGTCTCTGGATTGAATCCACAGTAATGTCAGCAGCTGCAATCTC
>NW_027650575.1:0-52500 GCF_965287045.1 Carcharhinus amblyrhynchos | reverse complement strand
CGCGCACGCGTGAGTGAGTGTGGGCATGTGCGAGAGAGAGAGCGAGTGTGGGCACGAGAGAGAGAGAGAGAGAGAGTGTAGGCATGAGAGAGAGAGAGAGTGCAGGTGCAAGAGAGAGAGAGAGCGTAGGCACCAGAGAAAGAGAGCGGGTATAAGAGAGAGTGTTTGCAGCCATAAGAGAGTGCAGGTGTGAGAGAGGGAGAGTGCGGGCGCGCGCGAGAGAGAGACAAAAAGAGGAGAAGCGCGGGAGGGAGTGCGCGAGTGTCTCATTCTCCAACACAGGGAGACTCATTGCCATGAACGGTACAGATCTTGCCCAGATGTTGAATGGTAACGCACTGCGGCGCGTAACTCTCACAGGAAGAGTTTTACACAAACAGCTTGAAGCAGGGCAGGCAGAGGCGAGAGAGTTGTGTCTACAGTCTGCCCCAGACTGTTTATTCGACAGGGAGGAGAAGTATTTGAATGGGATATGTTTCTGAAAGAGAGCAGAAGATCACAGAATCTGTTACAGAAACATGGAAAAATAGTTTAAACCTGATCACATGTTCCACCAAAAAATCTTCACTTGATGGCCTGTGTGCCTGGAAAGTGATTACAGCTGTCTCCAAGTCAAAGCAAAGCTTGGCAAAGGGCACAGGAGATTAAAGTATCTGATTAACCATTTAATTCCCGCCCAATCCTCACCGCAGCCCCAGGGAGGGGGGAAAGGACAGTGTATCTAACGCACTGTGACACCCGGTCCCAGAGGGGGAAAGGACAGTGTATCTAACGCACTGTGACACCCGGTCCCAGAGGGGGAAAGGACAGTGTATCTAATGCACTGTGATACCCGGTCCCAGAGTGGGGAAAGGACAGTGTATCTAACGCACTGTGATACCCGGTCCCAGAGTGGGGGAAAGGACAGTGTATCTAACGCACTGTGACACCCGGTCCCAGAGTGGGGGAAAGGACAGTGTATCTAACGCACTGTGATACCCGGTCCCAGAGTGGGGGAAAGGACAGTGTATCTAACGCACTGTGACACCCGGTCCCAGAGTGGGGGAAAGGACAGTGTATCTAACGCACTGTGATACCCGGTCCCAGAGGGGGAAAGGACAGTGTATCTAACGCACTGTGATACCCGGTCCCAGAGGGGGAAAGGACAGTGTATCTAACGCACTGTGATACCCGGTCCCAGAGTGGGGAAAGGACAGTGTATCTAACGCACTGTGACACCCGGTCCCAGAGGTGGGGAAAGGACAGTGTATCTAACGCACTGTGATACCCGGTCCCAGAGTGGGGGAAAGGACAGTGTATCTAACGCACTGTGACACCCGGTCCCAGAGTGGGGGAAAGGACAGTGTATCTAACGCACTGTGACACCCGGTCCCAGAGTGGGGGAAAGGACAGTGTATCTAACGCACTGTGACACCCGGTCCCAGAGTGGGGGAAAGGACAGTATATCTAACGCACTGTGACACCCGGTCCCAGAGTGGGGGAAAGGACAGTGTATCTAACGCACTGTGACACCCGGTCCCAGAGTGGGGGAAAGGACAGTGTATCTAACGCACTGTGACACCCGGTCCCAGAGTGGGGGAAAGGACAGTGTATCTAACGCACTGTGACACCCGGTCCCAGAGTGGGGGAAAGGACAGTATATCTAACGCACTGTGACACCCGGTCCCAGAGTGGGGGAAAGGACAGTGTATCTAACACACTGTGACACCCGGTCCCAGAGGGGGAAAGGACAGTGTATCTAACGCACTGTGACACCCGGTCCCAGAGTGGGGGAAAGGACAGTGTATCTAACGCACTGTGACACCCGGTCCCAGAGTGGGGGAAAGGACAGTGTATCTAACGCACTGTGACACCCGGTCCCAGAGGGGGAAAGGACAGTGTATCTAACGCACTGTGACACCCGGTCCCAGAGGGGGAAAGGACAGTGTATGAGAGTTTTCCCTGACATTCCTCAGTGGGGATTATGGATATTTTTGGGCTGGAGATTCTATCCCTGTTGAGACGGAAGCGTTTGGGAGACTCTGGCATGAGAATTGCAGTTGGAAATTCTGTCCTGTGATTGAAACAACATCTCACTGTCTACAAATCCTTCTTAGTTGGAAAATCGCATTCACTCTCTCTCTGTCTCCCTGTCTCTGTTTCCCTCTCTCTCTGTCTCCCTGTCTCTGTTTCCCTCTCTCTCTGTCTCCCTCTCTCTGTCTCCCTCTCTCTGTCTCCCTCTCTCTCTGTCTCCCTCTCTCTCTGTCTCCCTCTCTCTCTGTCTCCCTCTCTCTCTGTCTCCCTCTCTCTCTGTCTCTGTCTCTCTCTCTCTGTCTCTCTCTCTCTGTCTCTCTCCATCTCTGTCTCTCTCTGTCTCTCTCTCACTCTCTCTCTCCATCTCTCTCTCTCTCTTTCTCTCTCTGTCTCCCTCTCTCTCTGTCTCTCTCTCTCTCTCTCTGTCTCTCTCTGTCTCTGTCTCTCTCTGTCTCTGTCTCTCTCTGTCTCTCTCTCTCTGTCTCTCTCTCTCTGTCTCTCTCTCACTCTCTCTCTCTGTCTCTCTCTCTCTCTGTCTCTCTCTCTCTCTCTCTGTCTCTCTCTGTCTCTGTCTCTCTCTGTCTCTGTCTCTCTCTGTCTCTCTCTCTCTGTCTCTCTCTCTCTGTCTCTCTCTCACTCTCTCTCTCTGTCTCTCTCTCTCTCTCTCTCTCTCTGTCTCTCTCTGTCTCTCTCTCTATGGTGACCTGTACCCACAATGAACAATGAAGTGCTGTTTCTGGTTCGTGTTCACTGGCATCGACCCCTTTCCAAATATCTCAAAGCAATTGGCCAGGTCCCGATTAACCCTCGCTGGACACACACTCACTCCATTCCCTACACCCCCTCCCTATCTCTGTAACCCCCTCCAGCCCCCTACACCCCCTCCCTATCTCTGTAACCCCCTCCAGCCCCCTACACCCCCTCCCTATCTCTGTAACCTCCTCCAGCCCCCTACACCCCCTCCCTATCTCTGTAACCCCCTCCAGCCCCCCTACACCCCTCCCTATCTCTGTAACCTCCTCCAGCCCCCCACACCCCCTCCCTATCTCTGTAACCCCCTCCAGCCCCCTACACCCCCTCCCTATCTCTGTAACCTCCTCCAGCCCCCTACACCCCCTCCCTATCTCTGTAACCCCCTCCAGCCCCCCTACACCCCCTCCCTATCCCTGTAACCTCCTCCAGCCCCCCTACACTCCCTCCCTATCTCTGTAACTCCTCCAGCCCCCCCTACACTCCCTCCCTATCTCTGTAACTCCTCCAGCCCCCCCTACACCCCCTCCCTATCTCTGTAACTCCTCCAGCCCTCCCGACTAGGAGATTACAGGGACTGGGAACGTCCGAAATGTGGAGTTTTTTCAAGGAGCAGCTACTGCGAGTCTGTGATAGGTATGTCCCTGTCAGGCAAGGAGGAATTGGTAGGGCTAGGGAACCGTGGTGCACCAAAAAAGTTGATTCGTTGGTTAAAAGGAAAAAGGAGGCTTATGTTCGGATGAGACGTGAGCACTCGGATAGTGCACTAGAAAACTTTAGATTGGCTAGGAGGGAGTTGAAGAGTGAGCTAAGAAGGGCTAAAAGAGGACATGAGAAGACTTTGGCTGATAGGGTTAAGGAGAATCCTAAGGCGTTCTATACGTATGTCAAGAACAGAAGGTTGGTTAGGGCAAGATTAGGGCCAGTTATAGACAGCAGAGGGAAGTTATGTGTGGAACCGGAGGAGATTGGAGAGGCATTGAACCAATATTTCTCTTCGGTGTTCACGCAGGGGGACATGGATATAGCTGAGGAGGACACTGGGTTGCAGGGGAGACAGTGTTACAGTTGATAAGGAGGATGTGCTGGATATTCTGGAGGGTCTGAAAATAGATAAGTCCCCTGGTCCGGATGGGATTTACCCCAGGATTCTCTGGGAGGCAAGAGAAGTGATTGCAGAGCCTCTGGCTCTGATCTTCAGGTCGTCGTTGGCCTCTGGTATAGTACCGGAAGATTGGAGGTTAGCGAATGTTGTCCCATTGTTTAAGAAGGGGAACAGAGACTTCCCCGGGAATTATAGACCGGTGAGTCTCACTTCTGTTGTGGGCAAGGTTTTAGAAAAAATTATTAGGGATAGGATTTATAGTTATTTGGAGAGTAATGAATTGATTGGAGATAGTCAGCATGGTTTTGTGGAGGGTAGGTCGTGCCTTACTAACGTTATTGAGTTTTTTGAGAAAGTGACCAAAGAGGTGGATGGGGGTAAGACAGTGGACGTGGTATATATGGATTTTAGTAAGGCGTTTGATAAGGTTCACCATGGTAGGCTTCTGCAGAAAATGCAGATGTATGGGATTGGGGGTGATCTAGGGAATTGGATCAGGAATTGGCTAGCGGATAGGAGACAGAGGGTGGTGGTTGATGGTAAATATTCATCATGGAGTTCGGTTACGAGTGGTGTGCCTCAGGGATCTGTTTTGGGGCCACTGCTGTTTGTAATTTTTATTAATGATCTGGATGAGGGTATAGTTGGGTGGATCAGTAAATTTGCTGATGACACCAAAGTCGGAGGTGTGGTAGATAGTGAGGAAGGGTGTCAAAGTTTGCAGGAAGACTTAGGTTGCAGAGGTGGCGGATGGAGTTTAATGCGGAGAAGTGTGAGGTAATTCACTTTGGCAGGAATAACAGATGTGTTGAGTATAGGGCTAACGGTAGGACTCTGAATAGTGTGGATGAACAGAGGGATCTAGGTGTATGTGTACATAGATCCCTGAAAGTTGGGAATCAAGTAGATAAGGTTGTTAAGAAGGCATACGGTGTCTTGGCGTTTATTAGTAGGGGGATTGAATTTAGGAGCCGCAGCGTCATGTTGCAACTATACACAACTCTGGTGTGGCCGCACTTGGAGTATTGTGTGCAGTTCTGGTCCCCACATTACAGGAAGGATGTGGAGGCATTGGAGACGGTGCAGAGGAGGTTTACCAGGATGTTGCCTGGTATGGAGGGAAGGTCCTATGAGGAGAGACTGAGGGATTTGGGGTTGTTTTCGTTAGAAAGAAGGCGGCTAAGAGGGGATCTTATTGAAACATATAAGATGATTAGAGGTTTAGATAGGGTGGACAGTGATAGCCTTTTTCCTCGGATGGAGAAAGCTAGCACGAGGGGGCATGGCTTTAAATTAAGGGGGGGTAGTTATAGGACGGATGTCAGGGGTAGGTTCTTTACCCAGAGGGTGGTGAGGGATTGGAATGCCCTGCCTGCTGCAGTTGTAAATGCGCCTAGTTTGGGGGTGTTTAAGAGATCCGTGGATAGGTTTATGGACGAAAAGGGATTGGTTTAGGTTAGTGGGTCATTGTTTTTTAACTGGTCGGCGCAACATCGTGGGCCGAAGGGCCTGTTCTGCGCTGTAATGTTCTATGTTCTATGTACACCCCCTCCCTATCCCTGTAACCTCCTCCAGCCCCCTAAACCCCCTCCCTATCTCTGTAACCCCCTCCAGTCCCCCTACACCCCCTCCCTATCTCTATAACTCCCTCCAGCCCCCCTACACCCCCTCCCTATCTCTGTAACCCCCTCCAGCCCCCTACACCCCCTCCCTATCTCTGTAACTTCCTCCAGCCGCCTACACCCTCCCCATCTCTGTAACCGCATCCCACCCCAACAACACCTCACTATCTCTCTGATCTGTGCACAGTCCCAATCCCAAACCCCCTCTCGTTCACTCCCACTGTACACAATCCCAATCCCGAACCCCTTCCCGTTCACTCCCACTGTACACAATCCCAATCCCGAACCCCTTCCCGTTCACTCCCACTGTACACAATCCCAATCCCAAACCCCTTCCCGTTCACTCCCACTGTACACAATCCCAATCCCAAACCCCTTCCCGTTCACTCCCACTGTACACAACCCCAATCCCAAACCCCTTCCCGTTCACTCCCACTGTACACAATCCCAATCCCAAACCCCTTCCCGTTCACTCCCACTGTACACAATTCCAATCCCCTTCCCGTTCACTCCCACTGTACACAATCTCAACCCCAAATCCCTTCCCGTTCACTCCCATTGTACACAATCCCAAACCCCTTCCCATTCATTTCCACTGTACACAATCCCAATCCCCTTCACGTTCACTCCCACTGTACACAATCCCAATCCCCTTCACGTTCACTCCCACTGTACACAATCCCAATCCCAAACCCCTTCCCGTTCACTCCCACTGTACACAATCCCAATCCCAAACCCCTTCCCGTTCACTCCCACTGTACACAACCCCAATCCCAAACCCTTTCCCATTCACTCCCAGTGTACACAATCCTCAATCCCCTTCCTGCTCACTCCCACTGTACACAATCAGAATCCCAAACCCCTTCACGTTCACTCCCACTGTACACATTCCCAATAGACCCAAACCTCTTCCCGTTCACTCCCACTGTACACAATCCCAATGGACCCAAACCTCTTCCCGTTCACTCCCACTGTACACAATCCTGATCCCAAACTCCTTCCCGTTCACTCCCACTGTACACAATCCCAATCCCAAACCCCTTCCCGTTCACTCCCACTGTGCACAATCTCAAACCCAAACCCCTTCCTGTTCATTCCCACTGTACACAATCCCAATCCCAAACCCCTTCCCGTTCACTCCCACTGTACACAATCCCAATTCCAAACCCCTTCCCGTTCACTTCCACTGGACACAATCCCAACCCCAAATCCCTCCCTGTTCACACCCACTGTACACAATCCCAATCCCAAACCCCTTCCCATTCACTCCCAGTGTACACAATCTCAATCCACTTCCCGCTCACTCCCACTGTACACAATCCCAATCCCAAACCCCTTCCCGTTCACTCCCACTGTACACAATCCCAATCCCCTTCCCATTCACTCCCACTGTACACAATCCCAATCCCCTTCCCATTCACTCCCACTGTACACAATCCCAATCCCCTTCCCGTTCACTCCCACTGTACACAATCCCAATCCCAAACCCCTTCCCGTTCACTCCCACTGTACACAATCCCAATCCCCTTCCCGTTCACTCCCACTGTACACAATCCCAATCCCCTTCCTGTTCACTCCCACTGTACACAATCCCAATCCCAAACCCCTTCCCGTTCACTCCCACTGTACACAATCCCAATCCCCTTCCCGTTCACTCCCACTGTACACAATCCCAATCCCCTTCCCGTTCACTCCCACTGTACACAATCCCCTTCCCCTTCCCGTTCACTCCCACTGTACACAATCCAAATGGACCCAATCCCCTTCCTGTTCTCTCCCACTGTACACAATCCCAAACCCCTTCCCGTTCACTCCCACTGTACACAATCCCAATCCCCTTCCCGTTCACTCCCACTGTACACAATCCCCTTCCCCTTCCCGTTCACTCCCACTGTACACAATCCAAATGGACCCAATCCCCTTCCTGTTCTCTCCCACTGTACACAATCCCAAACCCCTTCCCGTTCACTCCCACTGTACACAATCCCAATCCCAATCCCCTTCCCGTTCACTCCCACCGTGCACAATCCCAATCCCAAACCCCTTCCCGTTCCCTCCCACTGTACACAATCCCAATCCCAATCCCCTTCCCGTTCACTCCCACCGTGCACAATCCCAATCCCAAACCCCTTCCCGTTCACTCCCACTGTACACAATCCCAATCCCAATCCCCTTCCCGTTCACTCCCACCGTGCACAATCCCAATCCCAAACCCCTTCCCGTTCCCTCCCACTGTACACAATCCCAATTCCCTTCCCGTTCACTCCCACTGTACACAATCCCAATGGACCCAAACCCCTTCCCGTTCACTCCCACTGTACACAATCCCAATCCCAATCCCAAACCCCTTCCCATTCAGTCCCACTGTACACAATCCCAATCCCAAACCCCTTCCCGTTCACTCCCACTGTACACAATCCCAATCCCCTTCCCGTTCACTCCCACTGTACACAATCCCAATCCCCATCCCGTTCACTCCCACTGTACACAATCCCAATCCCCTTCCCGTTCACTCCCACTGTACACAATCCCAATCCCCTTCCCATTCACTCCCACTGTACACAATCCCAATCCCAAACCCCTTCCCGTTCGCTCCCACTGTACACAATCCCAATCCCAAACCCCTTCCCGTTCACTCCCACTGTACACAATCCCAATCCCCTTCCCATTCACTCCCACTGTACACAATCCCAATCCCAAACCCCTTCCTGTTCACTCCCACTGTACACAATCCCAATCCCCTTCCCGTTCACTCCCACTGTACACAATCCCAATCCCAATCTCCTTCCCGTTCACTCCCACTGTACACAATCCCAATCCCCTTCCCATTCACTCCCACTGTACACAATCCCAATCTCCTTCCCGTTCACTCCCACTGTACACAATCCCAATGGACCCGAATCCCCCTTCCTAAGATTGTTATCCTGGTGGATTGTGGTTCCGAGTGTTTTCCGAGGGAGTTTTGGAGTTTGATGTTGGATTTGTTGGTCTCAGTCTTTCACCCTCAGAAGCCAGACGTTGTAATTCATGCTCTGTGTAATCTGAGTTCCCCAGTGACGCTTTAGCTCCCAGACTCCGACTAGACGGATCACTTCACCGCCTTGCCAACGAAGGGAAAATCTCAAATTCCTGTCACCACTTCTTTATTCGTCTTGTCGACCTTCATTCGGCAGCCAATTTTCTAATTTTCTCTTAAAACGCGGGGCCTTACGCTTTGGGGAAACTGAACTGGGAACTCGAGCTATGTGTAGGCTGCATTCTGGGCCTTCTTTTCAGAGAACCGTAAGGATGGTCCCAACCTGATCAGAAGGTGACCAGAACTGGACACAGTATTCCAACTGTGTCCTTACCAATGTCTTGTACAACTTCAACAAGATGTCCCAACTCCTGTATTCTGACCGATGTGTAATAGGGTGACCAGAACTGTACACAGTATTTCAAGTGTGGCCTTACCAATGTCTTGTACAACTTCAACAAGACGTCCCAACTCCTGTATTCAATGTTCTGACCGATGAAACCAAGCATGCCCAATGCCTTCTTCACCACTCTGTCCACCTGTGACTCCACTTTCAAGGAGCTATGAACCTGTACCCCTAGATCTCTCTGTTCTGTAACTCTCCCCGACCATTAACTGAGTAAGTCCTGCCTTGGTTCAATCGACCAAAATGCATCACCTCGCATTTATCTCAATTAAACTCCATCTGCCATTCGTCAGCCCACTGGCCCAACTGATCAAGATCCCCTTGCAATTGGAGATAACTTTCTTCACTGTCCACTGTGCCACCAATCTTGGTGTCATCTAAAAACTTACTAACCATGCCTCCTATATTCTCATCCAAATCATTACTATGTATTCCCCAAACATGCATTCCACCGAAGGGTCCAGGTCCCAGTTCGGGCCTAGTATTGAGTTGGCCGAACTCTCAGCCTCTCTGGGTCTGTACTGTCCTCGAATCCCCATATCCACTGACCAGCTAAGGGCCCAGACCTCAGTTCAGGCCTAGTACTGAGTTAGCCAAACTCTCAGTCTCTGTGGGTCTGTACCCTCCCTCAAATCATAGAATCCATGGAACAACAATAGTGCAGAAAGAGGCCATTCAGCCCATTGAGTCTGCACCAATCCCATCCAGGCCCTATCCCTACAACCCCATGTAATTAGCTTGCTAATCCCCTGACACTAATGGACAATTTAGCATGGCCAATCCCCCTCTAACCTACACATCTTTTGACACTAAGGGACAATTTAGCATGGCCAATCCACCCTAACCTACACATCTTTGGACACTAAGGGACAATTTAGCACGGCCAATCCACCCTAACCTACACATCTTTGGACACTAAGGGACAATTTAGCATGGCCAATCCACCCTAACCTACACATCTTTGGACACTAAGGGACAATTTAGCACGGCTAATCCACCCTAACCTACACATCTTTCGGACTGTGGGAGGAAACAGGAGCACCTGGAGGAAACCCACGCAGGCAAGGGGAGAACGTGCAGACTCCGCATAGTCACCTGAGGCTGGAATTGAACCCGGGCCCTGGCGCTACCCAGCCTGGCTTGGCCTTCCCTGATGTGTTTACTGTGATTGTACAGGGCATTGGTGAGGCTACACCTGGAGTATTGTGGACAGTTTTGGGTCTCCTTATCTCAGGAAGGATGTTCCTCGCTATAGAGGGAGCACAGCGAGGGTTTACCAGGCTGATTCCTGGGATGGCAGGTCTGTCATAGTTGGTTAGGATTATATTCACTGGAGTTTAGAAGAGTGAGAGGGGAATCCCACAGAAACTTACGAAATTCACACAGGGTTAGACAGGGTAGATTCAGAAAGAATGTCCCTGATGGTGGGGGGAGTCCAGAACTAGTGGGTCAGAGTTTGAGGATAAGGTGTAAACCTTTTAGAACTGAGGTGAGGGGAAATGTCTTCACCCCCAGGGTGGGGAATGTGTGGAATTCACTCCCACAGAAAGTAGTTGAGTTTGTGTGATTTCAGGAAGAAATTTGTTATCGCTCTTAGAGCTAAAGGGATCGCAGGGGAAGCGGGGCATCAGGATATTGAATTTGATACTCAGCCGCAAATTCATAATTAATAGTGCAGCAGGCTGGAAGGGCTGAATGGCCTCCTCCTCCTAATTTCTATGGTCCTCTGATTCTCCAACCAATCAAAGCAGGAAAGGATCAGGATACATTTTGGGTCTAATATGGGTACAATGGAAAGTATTGTTTCTTGCGCACAACACAGACAAAGCATACCATTCATAGAGTACAGGGGGAGAAGGAAAAGGATTTGATTTATTATTGTCACATGTATCGGGACACAGTGAAAAGTATTGTTTCTTGCACGCTGTACAGACAAAGCATACCGTTGATAGAGAAGGAAAGGAGAGGGTGCAGAATGTAGTGTTACAGTCACAGCGAGGGTGTAGAGAAAGATCAGCTTAATGCGAGGTAGGTCCATTCAAAAGTCTGACAGCAGCAGGGAAGAAGCTGTTCTTGAGTCGGTCGGTACGGGACCTCAGACTTTTGTATCTTTTTCCCCGACGGAAGAAGGTGGAAGAGAGAATGTTCGGGGTGTGTGTGGTGGGTGGGGGGGTCCTTAATTATACCGGCTGCTTTTCCCCGAGGCAGCGGGAAGTGTAGACAGAGTCAATGGATGGGAGGCTGGTTTGTGTGATGGATTGGGGGCTACATTCACCACCCTTTTGTAGTTCCTTGTGGTCTTGGGCAGAGCAGGATCCCAGACCGAGCTGTGATCCAACCAGAAAGAATGCTTTCTATGGGGCATCTGTAAAAGTTGGTGAGAGTCGGAGCGGACATGCCAAATTTCCTTAGTCTTCTGAGAAAGTAGAGGCGTTGGTGGGGCTTTCTTAACTATAGTGTCAGCGTGGGGGGGGAACCAGGACAGGTTGTTGGTGATCCGGACACCGAGAAGCTCTCGATCCTTTCTACTCTGTCCCCGTTGATGTAGACAGGGGCATGTTCTCCTTTACACTTCCTGAAGTCGATGACAATTCGTTTTGTTGACATTGAGGGAGAGATTATTGTCACCGCACCAGTTCACCAGATTCTCCATCTCATTCCTGTTCTCTGTCTCCTCATTGTTTGAGATCTGACCCACTACGGTGGTGCCGTCAGCAAACCCCACCCTGAGGTCAGCCTCACAGCACAGGGTGGTGAGCGAGGACGTCACTGAGGGGCTGAACAGTGGTGGAGTTTAGATCCTGTGTTGTGTGGCTGTGGGGTACGTGTATCACAGGTACATTTAAAATTCCTTCCCCATCAGGCAAGGGAGCTGGAAACAGCCTGGGATCTTTCACAGGGTTTGTGTCAGGTAGGGTAAGAATGGGGGAGACAAAGGAGAGAAAGAGAGAGAGACACACACATGGAGACAGCACTGAGAGAGAGAGACAGAGAGAGAGAGACGGGGAGCGAGAGACAGAGGGAGATGGGGAAAGGGAGAGAAACAGAGAGAACGAGAGAGAGAGATCAGACAGAGGGAGGGGCAGAGAGAGATCAGAGGCAGAGAGGGAGAGAGGCAGAGGGAGAGAGAGAGACAGAGAGAAAGAGAGAGAGACAGAGAGAGAGACACACAGAGACAGAGGGAGAGAGAGAGAGACCGACAGACAGAGAAAGAGAGAGACAGACAGACAGAGAAAGGGAGAGACAGACAGACAGACAGAGGGAGAGAGAGACAGACAGAGAGAGAGAGAGAGACAGAGAGGTAAAGCCGGGGGGAGTAAGTTCATCGAATCATTGATTGGAATGTGGGTCAAATGAGGTTCGTCCTGTGGCTGTTGTCCAATGATGTCGCGACATGAGTAATTTTAATTTGTAAAACTGGTGAATCACAAAAAAATCAAATGATTTCCAGATTAGAAATATTGGATCAGGCAGCGCGGCATCAATCCCCACGGGACAGAGGCAACCCAAACCTCCAGATCACCACAAACTGGAGAGATACAGAGTAAAAATCACTCTACACTGTCCCCATCAAACACTCCCAGGACAGGTACAGCACGGGGTTAGATACAGAGTAAAGCTCCCTCTACACTGTCCCCCCATCAAACACTCCCAGGACAGGTACAGCACAGGGTTAGATACAGAGTAAAGCTCCCTCTACACTGTCCCCATCAAACACTCCCAGGACAGGTACAGCACGGGGTTAGATACAGAGTAAAGCTCCCTCTACACTGTCCCCCCATCAAACACTCCCAGGACAGGTACAGCACAGGGTTAGATACAGAGTAAAGCTCCCTCTACACTGTCCCCATCAAACACTCCCAGGACAGGTACAGCACGGGGTTAGATACAGAGTAAAGCTCCCTCTACACTGTCCCCCCATCAAACACTCCCAGGACAGGTACAGCACGGGGTTAGATACAGAGTAAAGCTCCCTCTACACTGTCCCCCCATCAAACACTCCCAGGACAGGTACAGCACGGGGTTAGATACAGAGTAAAGCTCCCTCTACACTGTCCCCCCATCAAACACTCCCAGGACAGGTACAGCACGGGGTTAGATACAGAGTAAAGCTCCCTCTACACTGTCCCCCCATCAAACACTCCCAGGACAGGTACAGCATGGGGTTAGATACAGAGTAAAGCTCCCTCTACGCTGTCCCCCCATCAAACACTCCCAGGGCAGATACAGCACAGGGTTAGATACAGAGTAAAGCTCCTTCTTTGTCCATTTCTCTGTTTCCCTCTCTCTGAATCTCTCACTCTGTCTGTCTGTCTCTCCCTGTCTCTCTCTCTGCCTCCCTCTTTCTGTGTTGCTCTTTCTCCTTCTCTTGTCTCTCTTTGCCTCTCTCTCTCTGTGTCTCTCTCTGTTTCTGTCTCTTGTCTTTCTATCTCTGTCTGTCTCTCTCTGTCTCTCTGTCCAACTGTCTCTCTCTATCTCCGTCTCTCTCTATCTCTCTCTCTGTCTCTATCTCTCTCTCTGTTACAGTGGGCATTCCTCCATCTCTTGCAGCTGCCTGGCAGTAGTTGAGGCCTAGTTTGACATGAAGCCTGCCAAGCAAGGCCGCAGGGGGTCAGACAGAGCCATTGCTTTGTGAGCTTTCCAGCTGGAGTTGTCAGACCCTGGGAGGCCCCCTTTCCGTCGCCAGGAATGTTTTTGGGACTGTTGGATATCTTTTTTTTCCGACTCCAATCTTTCACATTTCCGTCCCAGTGACGGGTGAGTCAGGCTTGGCCAAATGTTTGTTCGAATCCAGGCCTCAAATCACCCAGAAGCTCACAGAGTCACAGAGGTTTACAGCAGGGAAAGAGGCCCTTCGGCCCAACTTCTCCATGCCGCCCCTTTATTTTAAACCCCTAAGCTAATCCCAATTGCCCGTGTTTGCCCCATATCCCTCTATACCCATCGTACCCATGTAACTGTCGAAACCATTTTTAAAAGACAAAATTGTCCCCGCCTCTACTACTGCCTCTGGCAGCTCGTTCCAGACACTCACCACCCTCTGGGTGAACAAAATTGCCCCTCTGGACCCTTCCGTATCTTTCCCCTCTCACCTTAAACCTCTGCCCTCTAGTTTTAGACTCCCCTACTCTTGGGGAAAAGATATTGACTATCTAGCTGATCTGTGCCCCTCATTATTTTATAGACCTCTATAAGATCGCCCCTCAGCCTCCTACGCTCCAGAGAAAAAACTCCCAGTCTATCCAGCCTCTCCTTATAACTCTATCCATCAAGTCACGGTAGCATCCTAGTAAATCTTTTCTGCACTCTTTCTAGTTTAATAATATCCTTTCTATAATAGGGTGACCAGAACTGTACACAGTATTCCAAGTGTGGCCTTGCCAATGTCTTGTACAACTTCAACAAGGCATCCCAACTCCTGTATTCAATGTTCTGAGCGATGAAACCAAGCATGCTGAATGCCTTCTTCACCACTCTGTCCACCTGGGACCCCACTTTCAAGGAGCTATGAACCTGTACCCCTAGATCTCTCTGTTCTGTAACACTCCCCCACCATTAACTGAGTAAGTCCTGCCCTGGTTCAATCGACCAAAATGCATCACCCCGCATTTATCTAAATTAAACTGCATCTGCCATTCGTCAGCCCACTGGCCCAACTGATCAAGATCCCGTTACAATTGGAGATACTTTCTTCACCACCTCAGGTGCCTTGGGCTACATACATCAGGATAACACACAGCCCACAGACAGGCCATTCTGCCTCTTTGTGTCCGTACTAGCTCTCTGCAAGAGCAACTCGCTCTACCCCCAATCATTACCCCCCCACCCCCGGCCTTCTCCATATCAATGAATTGAAGGGTTACTTGCCATGTTGTTAAAGTCTATGAAACTCTTCTCCTTCCCCCACTGTCTGCCCACTCCACCTTCTCAAACAACAATCCAATTTCCTCTGTGTGACCCTCACTCCAAATCACCTCCCCCACACTCTCTGGGGTATTTCCAGAACTTAACCGCGCACTGTGTGAGAAACTCCTCGTGTCTCTCCTCCCCACACTCTCTCAGACTGGACAATCCCAGATCCTAACCAAGAGAGAGACAGAAAAAGATATGGGGAGAGAGAAATAGAACATAGAAACATAGACCAGTACAGCACAGTACAGGCCCTTCGGCCCCTCGATGTTGTGCTGAGCTATGTCCAAACCCAAGATCAGTCTATCCCACTCCCTATCATTCTGGAGTGCTCCATCTGCCTATCCAATAACCGCTTGAAAGTTCCTAAAGTGTCCGACTCCACTATCACAGCAGGCAGTGCATTCCACACCCCAACCACTCTCTGAGTGAAGAATCTACCTCGGACATCCCTCCGATATCTCCCACCATCAACCTTATAGTTATGTCCCCCAGTAACAGCTCCATCCACCCGAGGAAATAGTCTCTGAGCGTCCACTCTATCAATCCCCCTTATAAACCTCGATTAACTCGCCTCTCATCCTCCTCTGCTCCAAAGAGAAAAGCCCCCAGTTCCCTCAACCTTTCCTCATACCCTCCAAACCAGGCAGCATCCTGGTAAATCCCCTCTCTCCAATGCTCCCACACCCTGAGGGGACCAGAACTGAACACAATATTCCAAATGTGGTCTCACCGAGGTCCGGTATAGTTACAGCATAATCCCACGGCTCTTAAACTCAAACCCCCTGTTAATAAACACTAACTCACTATAAGCCTTCTTCACGACTCTATCCACTGGAGTGGCAACCTTCAGAGATCTGTGGATACGAACCCCAAGATCTCTCTGTTCCTCCTCAGAACCCTGCCGTTGACCCTGTAATCTGCATTCGAGTTTGTCCTACCAAAATGAATCAGAATGAGCTGGGGAGAGAGAGAAAGAGAGAGAGATGGGCAGAGAGAGAGAGATGGAGAGAGACAGGGGAAGACACAGAGAGAGAGAGAGAGAGACGGAGAGAGAGAGGGAAAGAGAGCGAGAGATGGAGAGAGAAAGTGAGAGAGAGAGAGACAGGGAGAGTTGGAGAGAATTTCACTGTGGTTGGGGTAAAAATCCCTCCCTAACAGCAGTGTGGGTGTACCTACAGCATACACACAGGATGGCGGCATGTTCGAGATGGCACTTCACCCATACCCTTCCTGAAGGAGGGGTGTAAATCCTGAGGCTGGCCAGAGACACCCCCCCCCCCCACCCCCCCACCCCTCATAAACTGAGAGCTCAGCCAGATTGGGTTCAGGCAATGTTTCACTGAATGTCTTCCCCCGTTGAGGCCAGTTGAGATCCCAAACACTGGTTCTGCCTGAGTGAGGGACGTGTGGGTGGACAGAGGCAGGGCTGGGTGCAGAGACCAGGAGTAGAGCGAGACAGGAATCAGGAGAGAGCAAACAACCCAGAATAGACCTGCCACACTGCCAGAACATTCCGGATCGGCAGGCAGGCGTCAGACATGTTCAGACTGGACCCACCTACAAACAGGACAACAACCAAACCTCCCAGGGGTACAGACAGAGACAGAGAGAGAGAGGGAGAGACAGAGAGAGAGAGGGAGAGACAGAGAGAGAGAGAGACAAATGGAAAGAGCGAGTTTCAAGTTTGCTGACAGCACCACCGTAGTGGGTCAGATCTCAAACCATGAGAAGACGGAGAACAGGAATGAGATGGAGAATCTGGTGAACTGGTGCGGTGACAATAATCTCTCCCTCAATGTCAACAAAACGAATTGTCATCGACTTCAGGAGGGAGAACATGTCCCTGTCTACATCAACGGGGACAGAGTAGAAAGGATCGAGAGCTTCTCGGTGTCCAGATCACCAACAACCTGTCCTGGTCCCCCCCACGCCGACACTATAGTTAAGAAAGCCCCACCAACGCCTCTACTTTCTCAGAAGACTAAGGAAATTTGGCATGTCCGCTCCGACTCTCACCAACTTTTACAGATGCCCCATAGAAAGCATTCTTTCTGGTTGTATCACAGCTCGGTCTGGGCTCCTGCTCTGCCCAAGACCGCAAGGAACTACAAAAGGGTGGTGAATGTAGCCCCCAATCCATCACACAAACCAGCCTCCCATCCATTGACTCTGTCTACACTTCCCGCTGCCTCGGGGAAAAGCAGCCGGTATAATTAAGGACCCCCCCCACCCCCCACACACACACACCCCGGACATTCTCTCTTCCGCCTTCTTCCGTCGGGAAAAAGGTACAAAAGTCTGAGGTCCCGTACCGACCGACTCAAGAACAGCTTCTTCCCTGCTGCTGTCAGACTTCTGAATGGACCTACCTCGCATTAAGCTGATCTTTCTCTACACCCTCGCTGTGACTGTAACACTACATTCTGCACCCTCTCCTTTCCTTCTCTATCAACGGTATGCTTTGTCTGTACAGCGCGCGAGAAACAATACTTTTCACTGTATCCCCATACACGTGACAATAATAAATCAAATCAACTTGGAGGAATTTAGGATCAATGGGGGCGGAGGAGGTTACAGAGATAGGGAGGGGGTGTAGGGGGCTGGAGGGGGTTACAGAGATAGGGAGGGAGTGTAGGGGGGCTGGAGGAGTTTACAGAGATAGGGAGGGGGTGTAGGGGGGCTGGAGGAGGTTACAGAGATAAGGAGGGGGTGCAGGGGGCTGGAGGAGGTTACAGAGATAGGGAGGGGGTGTAGGGGCTGGAGGGGGTTACAGAGATAGGGAGGGGGTGTAGGGGCTGGAGGGGGTTACAGAGATAGGGAGGGGGTGTAGGGGCTGGAGGGGGTTACAGAGATAGGGAGGGGGTGCAGGGGGCTGGAGGAGGTTACAGAGATAGGGAGGGGGTGTAGGGGGGCTGGAGGGGGTTACAGAGATAGGGAGGGGGTGTAGGGGGGCTGGAGGGGGTTACAGAGATAGGGAGGGGGTGTAGGGGCTGGAGGGGGTTACAGAGATAGGGAGGGGGTGTAGGGGCTGGAGGGGGTTACAGAGATAGGGAGGGGGTGCAGGGGGCTGGAGGAGGTTACAGAGATAGGGAGGGGGTGTAGGGGCTGGAGGGGGTTACAGAGATAGGGAGGGGGTGTAGGGGCTGGAGGAGGTTACAGAGATAGGGAGGGGGTGTAGGGGGGCTGGAGGGGGTTACAGAGATAGGGAGGGGGTGTAGGGGGCTGGAGGGGGTTACAGAGAGAGAATGTCAGAGAAAAATTTTTTTTTACTCATCCCTGGGACACTGGGTGCCGCTGTCTGGGCCAGGATTTATTCCCCATCCCGAGTTGCCCCCTTGGAGGGGAAGTTGAGAGTCACCCACATCGCTGTGGGTCACATGTAGGCCAGACCGGGGTAAGGACGGCAGATTTCCTCCCCTAAAGGGAACCAGATGGGTTTTCTCGGACAATGGGCCATCGGGAGATTCTTAATCCCAGATATTTTTTATTGACTTCAAATTCCCACCCTCTGCCGTGTCGGGATTCGAACCCGGGTCCCCCAGAACATTCACTGAGTTTCTGGGTTAATAATCTCACTGGGATATCATCTTCCCCTTAGAGAGAGAGAGGGGGGGTGAGAGAGCAAGGGAGGTAGAGCAAGAAAGAGAGGGTGAGAGGGAAAGAGAAGAAGAGAGAGATGGAGAGAGAGAGAGTCAGAGATAGAGACAGAGATAGGGAGAGAAAGAGACAGAGGCAGAGACAGAGAGAGACAGAGAAAGAAAGAGATAGAGAGAGGGAGAGAGAGAGAGACAGAGAGAGAGACAGACGCACAGATAGAGAAAAAGAGACATGGAGAGAGAGAGTAAGAAAGGGAGACAGAGAGAGACAAAGGGATAGACAGGGAGCGAAAGAGAGAAAGTGACAGAGAGAGAGAGTAGCACAGAGAGAATGAGATAGACACAGAGAAAGAGAGTCAGAGAGAGAGACAGAGAGAGAGAGACAGAGCGGGAGAGACAGAGAGAGAGATAGAGACAGAGAGAGACAGCGAAAGAGAAGGACAGACAGACAGAGAGAGAGCGGGGGAGAGAGAGACAGAGAGAGAGTGACAGAGTGAGAGGGAGACAGAGAGACGGAGCCATGTGGGGAGCGGATGTGGAGGAACTCCCCACCCATCAGGCAGCACTTCATTGAATGGGTGCAGACGGTGTGATAATATTTGGACTGGGCTGTGTGCTGGAGGAAGCCATTCTTTGGACTGTGTTCTGTTGTCTTTGGCTCCAGCCTCAGGCATGTTGTGTGGACTGGCCTCACACCAACCCCTCTCTGGGCTACAGCCCCACTTAAAACAGGTGTTTGAACAAGTGATCCAGACACAAGTAACACAAATAGACACAGAGCACAGAGCCAGGGAATCTAAACCATCTCACAGTGGCACCCAGCCACTGTGCACAGAGAGCTTTATTCTGTATCTAACCCCGTGCTGTACCTGTCCTGGGAGTGTTTGATGGGGACAGTGTAGAGGGAGCTTTACTCTGTATCTAACCCCATGCTGTACCTGTCCTGGGAGTGTTTGATGGGGGGATAGTGTAGAGGGAGCTTTACTCTGTATCTAACCCCGTGCTGTACCTGTCCTGGGAGTGTTTGATGGGGACAGTGTAGAGGGAGCTTTACTCTGTATCTAACCCCATGCTGTACCTGTCCTGGGAGTGTTTGATGGGGGGACAGTGTAGAGGGAGCTTTACTCTGTATCTAACCCCGTGCTGTACCTGTCCTGGGAGTGTTTGATGGGGGGACAGTGTAGAGGTAGCTTTACTCTGTATCTAACCCCGTGCTGTACCTGTCCTGGGAGTGTTTGATGGGGGGACAGTGTAGAGGGAGCTTTACTCTGTATCTAACCCCGTGCTGTACCTGTCCTGGGAGTGTTTGATGGGGGGACAGTGTAGAGGGAGCTTTACTCTGTATCTAACCCTGTGCTGTACCTGTCCTGGGAGTGTTTGATGGGGGGACAGTGTAGAGGGAGCTTTACTCTGTATCTAACCCCGTGCTGTACCTGTCCTGGGAGTGTTTGATGGGGGGACAGTGTAGAGGGAGCTTTACTCTGTATCTAACCCCGTGCTGTACCTGTCCTGGGAGTGTTTGATGGGGGGACAGTGTAGAGGGAGCTTTACTCTGTATCTAACCCCGTGCTGTACCTGTCCTGGGAGTGTTTGATGGGGGGACAGTGTAGAGGGAGCTTTACTCTGTATCTAACCCCGTGCTGTACCTGTCCTGGGAGTGTTTGATGGGGGGACAGTGTAGAGGGAGCTTTACTCTGTATCTAACCCCGTGCTGTACCTGTCCTGGGAGTGTTTGATGGGGGGACAGTGTAGAGGGAGCTTTACTCTGTATCTAACCCCGTGCTGTACCTGTCCTGGGAGTGTTTGATGGGGGACAGTGTAGAGGTAGCTTTACTCTGTATCTAACCCCATGCTGTACCTGCCCTGGGAGTGTTTGATGGGGGGACAGTGTAAAGGGAGCTTTACTCTATATCTAACCCTGTGCTGTACCTGTCCTGGGAGTGTTTGATGGGGACAGTGTAGAGGGAGCTTTACTCTGTATCTAACCCCGTGCTGTACCTGTCCTGGGAGTGTTTGATGGGGGACAGTGTAGAGAGAGTTTTACTCTGTATCTAACCCCGTGCTGTACCTGTCCTGGGAGTGTTTGATGGGGGGACAGTGTAGAGGGAGCTTTACTCTGTATCTAACCCCGTGCTGTACCTGTCCTGGGAGTGTTTGATGGGGACAGTGTAGAGGGAGCTTTACTCTGTATCTAAACCCTGTGCTGTACCTGTCCTGGGAGTGTTTGGAGAGTTAGGGCAGGGGGAATGTTACTCTGTGTTATACAGCTTTAGATTAAACACCTTCCAAGCATTCCAGTTCACTGAGTCAAGCAGCGACCGCAGTTCAATATTTCCTTTACTTATGTCTTCTGGCACCAACTCAAACATTCTGTCTTGCAACTCATTAACTCTTTCCTGAGCTTTCACTCCAACTGAACATCAATCTTAACTATTTAACTGAAATTTGATACGACCGAGTTTCGGAAAATGTTGGTGTATGCTTGCTGAGGAATCTATCTCCTCCTTCTCTGAAGCCTCTACCAGGGCATAGAATACAGCTTCTAGACTTCAGGATTCTTTTTAAATCACAACCTTGTGACAATCGGGCATTATTAAACTAGAAAGAGCGCAGAAAAGATTTACTAGGATGTTACCGGGACTTGATGGATTGAGTTATAAGGAGAGGCTGGATAGACTGGGACTTTTTTCTCTGGAGTGTAGGAGGCTGAGGGGTGATCTTATAGAGGTCTATAAAATAATGAGGGGCACAGATCAGCCAGATAGTCAATATCTTTTCCCCAAAGGTAGGGGAGTCTAAAACTAGAGGGTGTTGGTTTAAGGTGAGAGGGGAGAGATACAAAAGTGTCCAGAGGGGCAATTTTTTCACCCAGAGGGTGGTGAGTGTCTGGAACGAGCTGCCAGAGGCAGTAGTAGAGGCGGGGACAATTTTGTCTTTGAGAAAGCATTTAGACAGTTACATGGGTACGATGGGTATAGAGGGATATGGGGCAAACACGGGCAATTGGGATTAGCTTAGGGGTGTTAAACAAAGAGGACAACATAGACAAGTTGGGCCGAAGGGCCTGTTTCCCTGCTGTAAACCTCTCGGACTCGATGAAAATAAAACATTGAAAGAAGATAGATTAAGACAGTCGCCTTCGTTCCTCCAAACTGTCATCAAACTCAAAAACCCAAATAAGTTCAGCAATTGGTAAAGTTAAATTTTATCCCTTTCTCAGCTGCTTTGATGTTGAACCAAAGTGCAAAGCGTTGTGTTCATTGGCCAGCAAATAAATACTCCACAGTAACAATCAAAGGCTTTAATACTCCTGCTCTCGATGAAACGCAACAATAATTACCTACACTCAACAAGCAACACCGAAAGACAAAACTATTCAATCAGGTCAAGCTCAGATTCTCCCCTCTTCACGTTTTTCATCCTGCCAATTAGTTTTCAATATTTCCCCAGTCTGTTAAGAGAACAGAGTTCCTTCCTCTCTCAATTCTGTAACACTACGCTGTCTCCTTCAAAAAAAACCAAAATGTCCCCTTTGTGGGGTTCCTTGTGATGTTTAAGCTCCTTACCCAACATGGTGGGGTAAGGAGCTTAATCAAGGGATTGAGTTTAGGAGTCGGGAGGTAATGCTGCAACTTTATCAGACCCTGGTCAGACCCCACTTGGTGTACTGTGCCCAGTTCTGGTCGCCTCACTACAGGAAGGATGTGGAAGCTATTGAGAGGGTGCAGAGGAGATTTACAAGGACGTTGCCTGGATTGGGAGGCATGCCTTATGAGGATAGGTTGAGGGAGCTGGGTCTTTTCTCCCTGGAGAGATGAAGGACGAGGGGGTGACCTGATAGAGGTTTATAAGATGTTGAGAGGAATAGATAGGGTGGATTCTTGGGGGGCCATTTCCCAGGGCTGAAATGGTCACTACGAGAGGGACACAGGTTTAAGATGCTGGGGAGCAGGTACAGAGGAGATGTCAGGGGTAAGTTTCTCACTCAGAGGGGGGTGGGTGAGTGGAATCGGCTGCCGGCGGTGGGGGTGGAGGCGAACTCATGGGGGTCTTTTAAGAGATTCTGGGTGAGTATATGGAACTTAGTAGGATTTAGCATTATAGGTGAGCCTAGTAGGGAGGGATATGATCGGCGCAACTTGTGGGCCGAAGGGCCTGTTTGTGCTGTCATTTTTCTATGTTCGATGGTCAGTTTCAACGGGGTGACTTGACATCCTTCCCAATCAACAACATCTCCTGGTAATTCTGTGCCCTCCCTTGGCAGCTAATAGCACAAAGAAGAAAGGGTGGCACAGTGGGTTAGCACTGCTGCCTCACAGCGCCAGGGTTCAATTCCGGCCTCGGGTCACTGTCTGTCTGCAGGCTGCACATTCTCCTCATGTCTGCATGGGTTTCCTCCGGTTTCCTCCCACAGTCCCAAAGATGTGCAAGTTAGGTGGCTTTTCCATGCTAAATTGCCTCTTTGTGTCAGAGGGATCATCTAGGTTAAATGTGTGGGGTATGGAAATAGGGTCTTGCTGGGATTGTGGTCAGTACAGACTCGATGGGCCAAATGGCCTCTTTCTGTGCTTGTAGGAGTTCAATGATTCTAATAAAGATCAAAGAGAATTCCAGCACAGGAACAGGCCCCTCGGCCCCTCCTGCACCGCCCCATGCTGCCCCCCCCCCCAACTGAACTAAACCCCCCTACCCTTCCGGGGACCGTATCCCTCTCTATTCCCATCCTATTCATGGATTTGTCCGGACGCCCCCTTAAAACTCACTCCCGTATCCGCTTCCACTCCCTCCCCCCAGCAGCGAGTTCCAGGCACCCACCCCCCTCTGTGTAAAAAATCTGCCTCGTACATCTCCTTTAAACCTTGCCCCTCGCACCTTAAACCTGTGCCCCCCCGCGTAATTGACTCTTCCACCCTGGGGGGGGAAAAAGCTTCTGACTCTCCACTCTGTCCCTCATCATCTTGTAGACTTCTATCAGGTCTCCCCCTCAACCTCCAGTGAGAACAAACCAAGTTTCTCCAACCTCTCCCCATAGCTAATGCCCCTCCGTACCAGGGGCAACATCCTGGTAAATCTTTTCTGTAACCCTCTCCAAAGCCTCCACATCCTTCTGGTAGTGTGGGTGACCCAGAATTGAACTCTATATTCCAAGTGCGGCCTCACTAAGGTTCTATAAAGCTGCAACATGACTTGCCAATTTTTAAACTCAGTGCCCCGGCCGATGAAGGCAAGCATGCCGTATGCCTTCTTGACTCCCTTCTCCACCTGCGTTGCCACTTTCAGTGACCTGGGTACACCCTTTGAGTGAAGTTATTGCGATTATTAGTTGAGGAAGGGAGGGAGAAGTCAGTGGAAGTTAAGTTTAAAAAATGGGTTAGAAATTGTGAGTTAGCTGGGAATTTATAAAACTGGGTTGGATAGAAACATAGAAAAACTACAGCACAATGAGGCCCTTCGGCCCACAAGTTGCGCCAATCATATCCCTACCTAAGGCTTACCTATAACCCTCAATCCCATTAAATCTCATGTACTCATCCGGAAGTCTCTTAAAAGACCCCCATGAGTTCGCCTCCACTACCACTGACGGCAGCCGATTCCACTCACTCACCACCCTCTGAGTGAAAAACTTACTCCTAACATCTCCTCTGTACCTGCTCCCCAGCACCTTAAACCTGTGTCCCTCTCGTAGTGACCATTTCAGCCCTGGGAAATAGCCTCCGAGAATCCACCCTATCTATACCTCTCAACATCTTATAAACCTCTATCAGGTCACCCCCTCATCCTTCGTCTCTCCAGGGAGAAAAGACCGAGCTCCCTCAACCTATCCTCATAAGGCATGCCTCCCAATCCAGGCAACATCCTTGTAAATCTCCTCTGCACCCTCTCAATAGCTTCCACATCCTTTCTCAATCTATGAGTCAGTGTGAAGTATACTGAGTTAGTGAAATGAATGAAAGCTCTAATTATTCCAAGTTTCAGCAGGAGATGAATAAGTTACAATGACAGTTCCAATTCCGATAAGGATACTGTCAGCGTTTGGAACAGTTGAGTCTGAGAGAGATGGTGATGTATCCAGTTTTGGATTGTGTCTGGAAAAGATTGACTGGGGACACCCACCTCTTTTTCCAGAAGCACTTAACCCCTCAGTAAGATTAGGATTTACCCCTGGTCTGATGAACCCCACCACTATTAGGAAATATATAGTAAATGGCAGAACTCTTAAGAGTATTGATAGGCAGAGGGATCTGGGCGTACAGGTACACAGAGTATTGATAGGCAGAGGGATCTGGGCGTACAGGTACACAGAGTATTGATAGGCAGAGGGATCTGGGCGTACAGGTACACAGGTCACTGAAAGTGGCAACGCAGGTGGAGAAGGGAGTCAAGAAGGCATACGGCATGCTTGCCTTCATCGGCCGGGGCACTGAGTTTAAAAATTGGCAAGTCACGTTGCAGCTTTATAGAACCTTAGTGAGGCCGCACTTGGAATATAGAGTTCAATTCTGGGTCACCCACACTACCAGAAGGATGTGGAGGCTTTGGAGAGGGTTACAGAAAAGATTTACCAGGATGTTGCCCCTGGTACGGAGGGGCATTAGCTATGGGGAGAGGTTGGAGAAACTTGGTTTGTTCTCACTGGAGGTTGAGGGGGAGACCTGATAGAAGTCTACAAGATGATGAGGGACAGAGTGGAGAGTCAGAAGCTTTTTCCCCCCCAGGGTGGAAGAGTCAGTTACGCGGGGGGGCACAGGTTTAAGGTGCGAGGGGCAAGGTTTAAAGGAGATGTACGAGGCAGATTTTTTACACAGAGGGGGGGGTGGGTGCCTGGAACTCGCTGCCGGGGGGAGGGAGTGGAAGCGGATACGGGAGTGAGTTTTAAGGGGGCGTCTGGACAAATCCATGAATAGGATGGGAATAGAGAGGGATACGGTCCCCGGAAGGGTAGGGGGGGTTTAGTTCAGTCGGAGGCAGCACGGGTCGGTGCAGGAGGGGCCGAACGGCCTGTTCCCGTGCTGGAATTCTCTTTTCTCTTCGTTCAACAAATATTTTCCTTGATCTCTGTTTCTCTCGTTAGAACATTTTCTGACTGACGTATCCCAGACTCACAAAAAAAACATTGACTGGAATATTCCACCCATCTCTCGAGGCTTGTCCCAGGGGACAAGGAGTGCCTGAAAGGGGAGCACGGCTGCCAATTTATCAATCTGTCCCGCTGAGTCAGCTGATAGTGAGATGAGCACCCCCCCCCTCTCTGCGCCAGAGTTAGATTTTAGCCTTGCATCTTGACGGACGACCGAGTTCACCCTTCCCTTTGAGTAACCTCACTTAAAAATCTCACTTCTAGATTAACGAAGGAAGGAAGATTGGTGCTGAGTCCAAGGACAAGGTTCACACTAAAGAAAAGTTAATTCCTACCCCCTCTCCACAGGAACGTGAATCAGTCCACCCCCCAAAAAGATGGGCCTTTCATCTTTATTTAATGTGTAATTTAGATAAATGCGAGGTGATGCATTTTGGTCGATTGAACCAGGGCAGGACTTACTCAGTTAATGGTGGGGGAGTGTTACAGAACAGAGAGATCTAGGGGGACAGGTTCATAGCTCCTTGAAAGTGGAGTCCCAGGTGGACAGAGTGGTGAAGAAGGCATTGGGCATGCTTGGTTTCATCGGTCAGAACATTGAATACAGGAGTTGGGACGTCTTGTTGAAGTTGTACAAGACATTGGTAAGGCCACACTTGGAAATACTGTGTACAGTTCTGGTCACCCTATTATAGAAAGGATATTATTAAACTAGAAAGAGTGCAGAAAAGATTTACTAGGATGTTACTGGGACTTGATGGATTGAGTTATAAGGAGAGGCTGGATAGACTGGGACTTTTTTCTCTGGAGCGTAGAGGGGTGATCTTACAGAGGTCTATAAAATAATGAGGGACACAGATCAGCGAGATAGTCAATATCTTTTCCCCAAAGGTAGGGGAGTCTACAACTAGAGGGCAGAGGTTTAAGGTGAGAGGGGAGAGATACAGAAGGGATACAGTGGGACAGTTTTTTCACCCAGAGGGTGGTGAGTGTCTGGAACGAGCTGCCAGAGGCAGTAGTAGAGGCGGGGACAATTTTAAAAAGGATTTAGACAGTTCCATGGGTATAGAGGGATATGGACCAAATGTGGGCAATTGGGATTAGCTGAAAAAAAAGGGGCGGCATGGAGAAGTTGGGCCAAAGGGCCTGTTTCCAAGCTGGAAACCTCGATGACTCTATAATCCCACTCCCGGCAGGGTATAGGGTAACCACCTCCCCTGTTTAAGCCAGTCCTGCTGCTGTTACATCACATTAACTGAAACACCTGTTTCTCCTTCAATCAGTTTACAGATTAAATCTGGGGGAACAGGAACTATCTTATCGAGGACTGTCTGGGGTGTTAGAAAGCTTTAATTTAAATACCTCACGGGCATTCTAGTTTAATAAGACAAATAAGGACACTCATTCAATCATTTCCTTATTTAACACTTCTGGCACCAACTCAAACAGGAACAGTTACAACTCATTAATTCTTCACTGAACTTTAACTCGAACTAAACATAAAGTTTCAGCCAAACTTTAATGCTTAAACTGCACGTCAAATGTAACTAAACTTTAATTTTAACTATTTAACTGAAAACAGATCCTACGGAGTTTTGGAAAACCTTGGCCAAGGAACACCCTCACTATACAATCTATCTCCTTCTCTGAAGCATCCTTCAGGGTACAGGTCTTGTTGCGATGGTTGGTCTCTTCCGAGTTAGGGCTGCCAAACAAAGGTCACACATGCCTTTAATTCACTACTTGCTTCCGGAAGATTCTCAGTCATCCAGCAAACTGTGTAACCAGGAGCCGATCACCTGCCTTGAGCATTCGGTGAAGCCCCTTTTGGTCGAAGATATGACGCTCTGTTCATTTCACATGTCCCCCGCACAGCAGCCATAAAAACTGAAGCCTCAGTGTTTCAGTTAATGGAAATAACGTGTCAGAGCTGAGCAACAGAGAAAGCTAAATGTCAAATCTCCCAGACCAGAGGATAACCTGCGTCTGGTTTCAATCCATCGGATGACCAAACTTCCCAGCATGCTTCACTCTCAGCCAGAACAGCCATTTTAAAGTCACCATTGACATCATGGTTGTTGTTGTGGCCATTCCTTCTCCATCCACAATATGTATCGAACCCGCTCTGCACTGTACCTGTCCTGGGAGTGTTTGATGGGGGGACAGTGTAGAGGGAGCTTTACTCTGTATCTAACCCTGTGCTGTACCTGTCCTGGGAGTGTTTGATGGGGACAGTGTAGAGGGAGCTTTACTCTGTATCTAACCCTGTGCTGTACCTGTCCTGGGAGTGTTTGATGGGGGACAGTGTAGAGGGAGCTTTACTCTGTATCTAACCCCGTGCTGTACCTGTCCTGGGAGTGTTTGATGGGGACAGTGTAGAGGGAGCTTTACTCTGTATCTAACCCTGTGCTGTACCTGTCCTGGGAGTGTTTGATGGGGGACAGTGTAGAGGGAGCTTTACTCTGTATCTAACCCCGTGCTGTACCTGTCCTGGGAGTGTTTGATGGGGGACAGTGTAGAGGGAGCTTTACTCTGTATCTAACCCTGTGCTGTACCTGTCCTGGGAGTGTTTGATGGGGGGACAGTGTAGAGGGAGCTTTACTCTGTATCTAACCCCGTGCTGTACCTGTCCTGGGAGTGTTTGATGGGGGGACAGTGTAGAGGGAGCTTTACTCTGTATCTAACCCTGTGCTGTACCTGTCCTGGGAGTGTTTGATGGGGACAGTGTAGAGGGAGCTTTACTCTGTATCTAACCCTGTGCTGTACCTGTCCTGGGAGTGTTTGATGGGGGACAGTGTAGAGGGAGCTTTACTCTGTATCTAACCCCGTGCTGTACCTGTCCTGGGAGTGTTTGATGGGGACAGTGTAGAGGGAGCTTTACTCTGTATCTAACCCTGTGCTGTACCTGTCCTGGGAGTGTTTGATGGGGGACAGTGTAGAGGGAGCTTTACTCTGTATCTAACCCCGTGCTGTACCTGTCCTGGGAGTGTTTGATGGGGGACAGTGTAGAGGGAGCTTTACTCTGTATCTAACCCTGTGCTGTACCTGTCCTGGGAGTGTTTGATGGGGGGACAGTGTAGAGGGAGCTTTACTCTGTATCTAACCCCGTGCTGTACCTGTCCTGGGAGTGTTTGATGGGGGGACAGTGTAGAGGGAGCTTTACTCTGTATCTAACCCCGTGCTGTACCTGTCCTGGGAGTGTTTGATGGGGGAGAGTGTAGAGGGAGCTTTACTCTGTATCTAACCCCGTGCTGTACCTGTCCTGGGAGTGTTTGATGGGGGGGACAGTGTAGAGGGAGCTTTACTCTGTATCTAACCCCGTGCTGTACCTGTCCTGGGAGTGTTTGATGGGGGGGACAGTGTAGAGGGAGCTTTACTCTGTATCTAACCCCGTGCTGTACCTGTCCTGGGAGTGTTTGATGGGGGGACAGTGTAGAGGGAGCTTTACTCTGTATCTAACCCCGTGCTGTACCTGTCCTGGGAGTGTTTGACGGGGGGACAGTGTAGAGGGAGCTTTACTCTGTATCTAACCCCGTGCTGTACCTGTCCTGGGATGGGGGACAGTGTAGAGGGAGCTTTACTCTGTATCTAACCCCGTGCTGTACCTGTCCTGGGAGTGTTTGATGGGGACAGTGTAGAGGGAGCTTTACTCTGTATCTAACCCCGTGCTGTACCTGTCCTGGGAGTGTTTGATGGGGAACAGTGTAGAGGGAGCTTTACTCTGTATCTAACCCCGTGCTGTACCTGTCCTGGGAGTGTTTGATGGGGGAGAGTGTAGAGGGAGCTTTACTCTGTATCTAACCCCGTGCTGTACCTGTCCTGGGAGTGTTTGATGGGGGAGAGTGTAGACTGTGTTGGGGAACTGTGCCGTGGAGTTGTTAAATGAGGTGTGGAATCTGTCAGCGGATTTTGGAAGCTGTATCCTGTTCTGCATGCTCTCTCGCTCTCTCTCTCTCAAGTAGATTGAGGGTTAGTGGAGTGAGTCTGTCACATTTACACAGCTGAATAAACAGCAGACCGTGTGTTTGGATGGAATCCGAGCTGGAAGACTAAACACCTCCCCACATTGTCCGCCAGTGTCTAACTTGGCATTTCACACATCTGCTGTACATGTTTCACTCTGTCTGTCTGTCTCTCTCTCTCTCCTTCTCTGCCTCTCTCCCAATTCAGCACAGCCAATCCACCCTAATCTTTGGACACTAAGGGACAATTTAGCATGGCCAATCCACCCTAACCTACACATCTTTGGACACTAAGGGACAATTTAGCACGGCCAATCCACCCTAACCTACACATCTTTGGACACTAAGGGACAATTTAGCACGGCCAATCCACCCTAATCTTTGGACACTAAGGGACAATTTAGCATGGCCAATCCACCCTAATCTTTGGACACTAAGGGACAATTTAGCATGGCCAATCCACCCTAACCTACACATCTTTGGACACTAAGGGACAATTTAGCACGGCCAATCCACCCTAACCTACACATCTTTGGACACTAAGGGACAATTTAGCACGGCCAATCCACCCTAACCTGCACATCTTTGGACACTAAGGGCCAATTTAGCATGGCCAATCCACCCTAACCTACACATCTTTGGACACTAAGGGACAATTTAGCACGGCCAATCCACCCTAACCTACACATCTTTGGACACTAAGGGACAATTTAGCACGGCCAATCCACCCTAACCTGCACATCTTTGGACACTAAGGGACAATTTAGCATGGCCAATCCACCCTAACCTGCACATGTTTGGACATTAAAGGACAATTTAGCATGGCCAATCCACCCTAACCGGCGCATCTTTGGACATTAAGGGACAATTTAGCACGGCCAATTCACATCACCTGCACATCTTTCGAGGAAACCGGAGCACCCAGAGGAAACCTACACAGACATGGGGAGAATGTGCAGACTGCACACAGACAGTGACCTGAGCTGGGAATCGAAACCAGGTGCCTGGAGCTGTGAAGCAGCAGTGCTAACCCACCAAGCCACCGTGCTAGCTCTGTGATACTCAACTCTATTGGAGAGTGGGTCAGGATTGGATGAAGCGGGTTGCAAATATGAAACCCAATGGGAGGGAGGCTTTGGTGACAAGTTGTGTGAATTCTCAGAGGTTTACATGAAATATCTGGAGTGATTAAACAGGAGTCAAGTTGAAGTCTCCCCCGTCCTGAGGCAATGCCAAAAGTCTCATAGTCACATTTAAACATTGTATAAAACTTGCTAAATTCCCTCTTAATGTTCAAAGATGTGTAGGTTAGGGTGGATTGGCCATGCTAAATTGTCCCTTAGTGTCCAAAGATGTGTAGGTGAGGGTGGATTGGCCATGCTAAATTGTCCCTTAGTGTGGATGAATGGGATGGATAGGATAGAGGTGGAGAGCCTAGGGGATTAAGGGTTATGGGGAGAGGGCGGGAATGTGGAACTGAGCCACGACAGATCAGCCATGATCTTATTGAATGGCGGGGCAGGCTTGAGGGGCTGGATGGCCTACTCCTGCTCCTATTTCTTATGTTCTTTTGTCCTATGTCCAAAGGTGTGTAGGTTAGGGTGGATTGGCCGTGCTAAATTGTCCCTTAGTGTCCAAAGATGTGTAGGTTAGGGTGGATTGGCCGTGCTAAATTGTCCCTTAGTGTCCAAAGATGTGTAGGTTAGGGTGGATTGGCCGTGCTAAATTGTCCCTTAGTGTCCAAAGATGTGTAGGTTAGGGTGGATTGGCCATGCTAAATTGTCCCTTAGTGTCCAAAGATGTGTAGGTTAGGGTGGATTGGCCATGCTAAATTGTCCCTTAGTGTGGATGAATGGGATGGATAGGATAGAGGTGGAGAGCCTAGGGGATTAAGGGTTATGGGGAGAGGGCGGGAATGTGGAACTGAGCCACGACAGATCAGCCATGATCTTATTGAATGGCGGGGCAGGCTTGAGGGGCTGGATGGCCTACTCCTGCTCCTATTTCTTATGTTCTTTTGTCCTATGTCCAAAGGTGTGTAGGTTAGGGTGGATTGGCCGTGCTAAATTGTCCCTTAGTGTCCAAAGATGTGTAGGTTAGGGTGGATTGGCCATGCTAAATTGTCCCTTAGTGTCCAAAGATGTGTAGGTTAGGGTGGATTGGCCATGCTAAATTGTCCCTTAGTGTCCAAAGATGTGTAGGTTAGGGTGGATTGGCCATGCTAAATTGTCCCTTAGTGTGGATGAATGGGATGGATAGGATAGAGGTGGAGAGCCTAGGGGATTAAGGGTTATGGGGAGAGGGCGGGAAAGTGGAACTGAGCCACGACAGATCAGCCATGATCTTATTGAATGGCGGGGCAGGCTCGAGGGGCTGGATGGCCTACTCCTGCTCCTATTTCTTATGTTCTTACGTCCTATGTCCAAAGATGTGTAGGTTAGGGGGGATTGGCCATGCTAAATTGTCCCTTAGTGTCCAAAGATGTGTAGGTTAGGGTGGATTGGCCATGTTAAATTGCCCCTTAGTGTCCAAAGATGTGTAGGTTAGGGTGGATTGGCCATGCTAAATTGCCCCTTAGTGTCTTTAGTGTCTTTCTCCCTGTGTCTCTGCACTGAATGTTCTCCTGGTGTGTGGGAACGGTCAGGTCTGTGTATCTGACCTTACTCCTTCCCTTTACCATCCGCCTCTGGAATCTCTCAGTCCTCCATCAGATTCCTGGTGCAGAGAGACAAGAGGGGCGGAGGGGAGGGGAGTGGGGGGGGCAGCGGTGAGAAAGAGGCCAGGATGGGTGCAGTCGCAGAGACAGATACAACCCCCACCCCCTCGGAACGCTGCCCCTGACACATTGGGGTGAGATGTACCTTGCTGGATGGAATGTGGCACCCAGAACTCAGGTATAACGCCAGGAGATCGACAGCCTCGACATCCGAATACTCAAAGAGAGAGGAGAGAGGGGGACACACAGAGAGAGACACAGGGAGACAGAGAGAGAGAGACCGTGAGAGACAGAGAGAGAGAGAGACAGAGAGAGAGAGACAGAGAGAGAGAGAGACAGAGAGAGAGTGAGAGAGGGAGAGAGACAGAGAGAGAGAGAGAGAGACAGAGAGAGAGTGAGAGAGAGAGAGAGACAGAGAGTGAGAGAGAGAGAGAGACAGAGAGAGAGAGAGACAGAGAGAGAGTGAGAGACAGAGAGTGAGAGACAGAGAGAGAGAGAGAGAGACAGTGAGAGAGGCAGACAGACAGAGAGACAACGAGATAGAGAGAGAGAGAGACAGAGGAAGCAAGAGACAGAGAGAGAGAGGGAAACAGAGAGAGAGACACACACATAGAGAGACAGAGAAAGCGAGAGAAAGATGGAGAGGGAGAGAGACAGAGAGAGAGACAGACAGAGACAGAGAGGGAGAGAGAGACAGAGTGAGAGAGAAAGGAAGAGAGGCAGACAGATGCACAGAGAGAGATAGAGAATGAACGCCGCACTGTGGGGAGGGTCAGTGCTGAGGGAGCGCCGCACTGTGGGGAGGGTCGGTGCTGAGGGAGCGCCGCACTGTGGGAGGGTCGGTGCCGAGGGAGCGTCGCACTGTGGGGAGGGTCGGTGCTGAGGGAGCGCCGCACTGTGGGAGGGTCGGTGCTGAGGGAGCGCCGCACTGTGGGAGGGTCGGTGCTGAGGGAACGCCGCACTGTGGGAGGGTCGGTGCTGAGGGAGCGCCGCACTGTGGGAGGGTCGGTGCTGAGGGAGTGCCGCACTCTGGGAGGGTCGGTGCTGAGGGAGCGCCGCACTGTGGGAGGGTCGGTGCTGAGGGAACGCCGCACTGTGGGAGGGTCGGTGCTGAGGGAGCGCCGCACTGTGGGAGGGTCGGTGCTGAGGGAGCGCCGCACTGTGGGAGGGTCGGTGCTGAGGGAGCGCCGCACTGTGGGAGGGTCGGTGCTGAGTGAGTGCCGCACTGTGGGAGGGTCGGTGCTGAGGGAGCGCCGCACTGTGGGAGGGTTGGTGCTGAGGGAGCGCCGCACTGTGGGAGGGTCGGTGCTGAGGGAGCGCCGCACTGTGGGAGGGTCGGTGCTGAGGGAGCGCCGCACTGTGGGAGGGTCGGTGCTGAGTGAGTGCCGCACTGTGGGAGGGTCGGTGCTGAGGGAGCGCCGCACTGTGGGAGGGTCGGTGCTGAGGGAGCGCCGCACTGTGGGAGGGTCGGTGCTGAGGGAGCGCCGCACTGTGGGAGGGTCGGTGCTGAGGGAGCGCCGCACTGTGGGAGGGTCGGTGCTGAGGGAGCGCCGCACTGTGGGAGGGTCGGTGCTGAGGGAGCGCCGCACTGTGGGAGGGTCGGTGCTGAGGGAGCGCCGCACTGTGGGAGGGTCGGTGCCAAAGGAGCGCCGCACTGTGGGAGGGTCGGTGCTGAGGGAGCGCCGCACTGTGGGAGGGTCGGTGCTGAGGGAGCGCCGCACTGTGGGGAGGGTCGGTGCTGAGGGAGTCCCGCACTGTGGGACAGTCGGCGCTGAGTGAGTGCCACACTGTGGGAGGATCGGTGCTGAGGGAGCACCGCACTGTGGGAGACCTCCCCATAAGTTAGTGGAGTTGTGCATAGTGAAGAGGACCATCAGAGGATACAGCAGGCTAGAGATCAGCTGGAGACTCGGGTGGAGAGATGGCAGATGGAGTTTAATCTGGACAAATGTGCAGTAATGTCTTTTGGAAGGTCTAATACAGATCGGAAATATACAGTAAATGGCAGAACCCTTAAGAGTATTGATAGGCAGAGGGATCTGGGCGTACAGGTACACAGAGTATTGATAGGCAGAGGGATCTGGGCGTACAGGTACGCAGAGTATTGATAGGCAGAGGGATCTGGGCGTACAGGTACACAGATTATTGATAGGCAGAGGGATCCGGGTGTACAGGTGCACAGAGTATTGATAGGCAGAGGGATCTGGGTGTATAGATACACAGAGTATTGATAGGCAGAGGGATCTGGGCGTACAGGTACACAGGTCACTGAAAGTGGCAACGCAGGTAGAGAAGGTAGTCAAGAAAGCATACGGCATGCTTGCCTTCATCGGCCGGGGCACTGAGTTTAAGAACATAAGAACATAAGAAATAGGAGCAGGAGTCGGCCATCTAGCCCTTCGAGCCTGCCCCGCCATTCAATAAGATCATGGCTGATCTGTCGTGGCTCAGTTCCACATTCCCGCCCTCTCCCCATAACCCTTAATCCCCTTGCCTATCAAAAACCTATCAACCCGCGTCTTAAAAATATTGAGCGAGGCAGCCTCCACCACTTCAACGGGCAGAGAATTCCAGAGATTCACCACCCTTTGAGTGAAGAAGTTCCTCCTCAACTCTGTTCTAAACCGCCCCCCCTTTATCTTGAGGCTGTGCCCTCTAGTCCTACTGTCCTTTCTGAGCGGGAAGAGCCTCTCCACCTCTATCCTATCCATCCCATTCATCATCTTATACGTCTCAATGAGATCTCCCCTCGTTCTTCTAAACTCTAACGAGTACAAGCCTAGTTTATTCAGCCTCTCCTCAAAGTTCAACCCCCTCAACTCCGGCATCAGCCTAGTAAACCTCCTCTGCACTCCCTCCAAGGCCAAAATATCCTTGCGTAAGTACAGCGACCAAAACTGCACACAGTACTCCAGCTGCGGCCTCACCAATGCCCTATACAGCTGCAGCAAGACCTCCCTACTTTTATATTCAATCCCCCTCGCTATGAAGGCCAGCATCCCATTCGCCTTCCTGACCACCTGCTGCACCTGCAGGCTGGGTTTTTGCGACTCATGCACAAGGACCCTGAGGTCCCTCTGCACCGTCACCTGCTGCAGTTTTTCTCCACGTAAGTAATAGTCCTTCCTACCATTATTCCTACCAAAGTGGACCACCTCACATTTGCCAACATTAAATTCCATTTGCCATTTCCTGGCCCATTCGCCCAGCCTATCTAGATCCTTCTGCAGACTCTCCACACCCTCCGCGCAATTTGCCGTTCCACCAATCTTGGTGTCATCAGCAAATTTCGACACCCTACACTCGGTTCCCTCCTCCAGATCATCTATATAAATGGTAAATAGCTGAGGCCCCAGCACCGACCCCTGGGGCACTCCACTAGTCACCATCCGCCAATCCGAATAGCACCCATTGATCCCAACTCTCTGCCTCCTATTTGACAGCCAATCCTCTATCCACACTAACACCCTACCCCCAACTCCATGTCCCTCGACCTTCTGCAATAACCTCTGTGAGGCACCTTGTCAAACGCCTTCTGAAAATCAAGAAAGACCACATCCACCGGCTCTCCTCTATCCACCGCCCGAGACACATCCCCATAGAACTCCAGTAAATTTGTCAGACACGACTTCCCCTTAACGAAACCGTGCTGCGTCTGCTCTATCAAGCAATTCCCCTCAAGATGCCTTGCTATTTCCTCCTTGATGACGGATTCTAACATTTTACCTACCACAGACGTTAAACTAACCGGCCTATAATTCCCCGCCTTTTGCCTGCCACCCTTCTTAAACAACGGCGTAACATTAGCCATTTTCCAATCTTCCAGCGCTTCCCCGGAATCCCGCGACGTTTGGAAAATAACCACCAAGGCATCCACTATCACCTCCGCCATTTCTTTCAGAACCCTTGGATGCATTCCATCTGGTCCTGGGGACTTGTCCACAATCAGTCCCTCCAGTCTGTCGAGCACCGCCTCTCTAGTAACAGAAAAAATTGGCATGTCACGTTGCAGCTTTATAGAACCTTAGTGAGGCCGCACTTGGAATATAGTGTTCAATTCTGGGTCACCCACACTACCAGAAGGATGTGGAGGCTTTGGAGAGGGTTACAGAAAAGATTTACCAGGATGTTGCCCCTGGTACTTTACTAGGATGTTACCGGGACTTGATGCCCCTGGTACGGAGGGCATTAGCTATGAGGAGAGGTTGGAGAAACTTGGTTTGTTCTCACTGGAGGTTGAGGGGGAGACCTGATAGAAGTCTACAAGATGATGGGGGACAGAGTGGAGAGTCAGAAGCTTTTTCCCCCCAGGGTGGAAGAGTCAATTACGTGGGGGGGGCACAGGTTTATGGAAGAAAGTTTAAAGGAGTAAGAAGTTAAAGTTTATTTATTAGTTGCAAGTAGGCTTACATTAATACCACAATGAAGTTACTGTGAAAATTCCCTAGTCACTAGCTACACTGCAGCACCCATTCTGGGCACACTGAGAGAGGTTAGCTCAGCCAATTCACTTAACCTGCACACCTTTTTTCAGAAGAATGAAGGGAGATCTTATTGAAACAGATAAGATGATGAACGGAATGGATAAGATAGAAGCAGGGAAGTTGTTTCCACTGGGGGGATGAAACTAGAACGTGGGGGAATGGCCTCAAAATAAGGGGGAGCAGATTTAGGACTGAGTTGAGGAGGAACTTCTTCACACAAAGGGTTGTGAATCTGTGGAATCCCCTGCCCAGTTGAGGCTCCCCCGCATTGAATGTTTTTAAGACAAGGATAGACAAATTTTTGAACAGTAAAGGAATTAAGGGTAATGGTTAGTGGGCGGGTAAGTGGAGCTGAGTCCACAAAAGGTCATCTTATTGAATGGTGGAGCAGGCTCGAGGGGCCAAATGGCCTACCCCTGCTCCTAGTTCCTGTGTTCTTATCAGTGGACACTGGGAGGACTGAGACTGATTTCTGATTCTGCTAATTCGCCAGTTCCCCTCATTGTTTCATGGCTTTTGCCATCTGGGTAAAGGGATATTGGAATAGATTCTTGTACTGCTCTCTGAACTTTCTTTGGCTCAAGGTGTAAATCAGCATGTTTGTGCAGCAACTCGGGAGCTGCAGCATGAAGTCCAACTCTTGCACGTAATTGGGCAGATATATAGAGACTTGAAAATTAATGGTAAATCTCAGTCGGGTATAAATGGAAATCAACATTAACATTGTCCATAACAGGATGAAGTTTGCCGAGATAACAAAGAGTAAAACGATGGATTTTCTTCGACTCTCCATCTCTGGGTCTCTGGTACTCTCCCCACTGCTGTGAGCCCAGAGTCTCTTGCGGGCTCTGCTGTTCACTACAATGTATCTTACGGTGAGAGCATTGAGTGACAGAATCAGAATGAACGGGACGCAGGGGGTCAGAATGTGGTGGAGGAACTCAATTGCAATCCAGACTTCTGAATCGCGAACATGGATATCTATGTTGCAAAACCCGGGTATGTTCCGCAGCTGGTAACTGTCCTCTAGCATGAAGAACCAGAAAATGTTCTTCAAGCCACTCAGCGCCGACACCGCTCCCAGAACCACGTGCGCTCAGTACAATATTTCACTTTCATCTTTGGCCAGCTGATAGCCACAAAGCGGTGAAAGGTGAACATGACAGTGAACCAGACAGAGCAGTCAGTCACCGCGTAAAGCACAACGGTGTGGATATTACACACGGGGACGGAAAAGAGGAACGAGAATTCCACCCTGAACACAATCGGAATGTGTCTCAGTATCAGGTCAAAGACAACCACCAGGAAGTCCGCCACGGCCATGGCCACCAGGTAGCGAGTGACGCAATTGGAGAGTCTGCACTTGCCCCGAGACAGGATTGCGATCATCAGCAAGTTAACTGCCAGGGTAGGGTGGAGAAAAAAACAGGTTGCACATCAGGCTTACTGCACTTTCACCAGTGTTGGAAGAGCACAGGGTAACATTATCAAAAGTGTCCCTGTTATGGTCAATGTTAATGTTGACTTCCGTATGTACCCAATTGCAGGTATTTGTATAATTATATCCTCTTTATATCTTTACTCGATTATGTGCAAGAGTCAGGCTTCCTGCTGCAGCTCCTGAGTTGCTGCACTGACACTCTGATTTAGTAAATTCAGAGATCAGTGCAAGAACCTGCCCCAATATCCCTTGGCTCAGAATCCAGCAATGGCCAGGCCGCAGGGAGTCACCTTGTGGGATCCTCTGTGTGGTTTGCCCTGTTAAAAGGCTTCCTTTTGAAACTATTTCTGTCCAATGTAATTAATTGCACTCTGCTTTCATTTAACATGAACTCATCTGACCACACATTCAACCTTAGCTTGGAATCCTGGGATGAGCTGAGCAACTTGGCTACATTGAAATTGCAGTGTTAAGCAGAAACAATTTGGGATATGGTCCTTGGAAGGGTAGGGAGGTTTAGTTCAGTAGGGGCAGCAGGGTTGGTGCAGGTTTGGACGGGCCGAAGGGCCTGTTCCTGTGCTGAAATTTTCTTTGTGTTCTTGGTGGCACAGTGGACAGTGAAGAAAATTATCTCCGATTGTAACGGGATCTTGATCAATTGGGCCAGTGGGCTGATGAATGGCAGATGCAGTTTAATTTAGATAATGCGAGGTGATGCATTTTGGTCGATCGAACCAGGGCAGGACTTACTCAGTTAATGGTGGGGGAGAGTTACAGAACAGAGAGATCTAGGGGGACAGGTTCATAGCTCCTTGAAAGTAGAGTCCCAGGTGGACAGAGTGGTGAAGAAGGCATTCGGCATGCTTGGTTTCATCGGTCAGAACATTGAATACAGGAGTTGGGACGTCTTGTTGAAGTTGTACAAGACATTGGGAAGGCCACACTTGGAAATACTGTGTACAGTTCTGGTCACCCTATTATAGAAAGGATATTATTAAACTAGAAAGAGTGCAGAAAAGATTTACTAGGATGCTACCGGGACTTGATGAATTGAGTTATAAGGAGAGGCTGGGATAGACTGGGAGTTTTTTCTCTGGAGCGTAGAGGGGTGATCTTATAGAGGTCTATAAAATAATGAGGGACACAGATCAGCGAGATAGTCAATATCTTTTCCCCAAAGGTAGGGGAGTCCAGAACCAGTGGAACCCCCTGGTTCTGGACTCCCCATCGGGAACACCCCCCCCCCCCCCGTTCCAGTCCTTTTATAAATCTCTCTGAGATCCCGCACCCCCCCACGTCCAGTGGG
This sequence comes from Carcharhinus amblyrhynchos, assembly GCF_965287045.1. Lineage (NCBI taxonomy): Eukaryota > Metazoa > Chordata > Chondrichthyes > Carcharhiniformes > Carcharhinidae > Carcharhinus > Carcharhinus amblyrhynchos. The sequence continues at coordinate 13,092 of NW_027650575.1, read as the reverse complement.
AAAGGATCCTAACCTGGTCAATCTCTCCTCGTCCATCCATCCCCGGGGAATCAGCCTGGGAAACCCTCCCCTCCAGAGCAAGAACATCCTTCCTCAGATCAGGAGACCCAAACTGCCCCCAATACTCTCGGTGTGGCCTCACCCAGGCCCCTGGACAATCCATAGAATCATAGAACCCCTACAGTGCAGGAAGAGGCCCTTCGGCCCATCGAGTCTGTACTGAACACAATCCCACCCAGGCCCTACCCCCATATCCCACCATATTATACCCACTAATCCCTCTAACCTACACATCCCTAAGACAATAAGGGGCAATTTTAGCACGGCCAATCACCCTAACCTGCACATCTTTGGACTGTGGGAGGAAACCGGAGCACCCGGAGAAAACCCACGCAGACACTGGGAGAATGTGCTGACTCCAGACAGACAGTGACCTGAGGCGGGAATCGAACGCAGGTTCCTGGGGTTGTGAAGGAGCAGTGCTAACCCACTGTGCTACCGTGCCGCCCCAAACATTCCAACAACACATCCCTCTGCTCCTGTACTCAAAACCTCTCGCAATGAAGGCCAACATCCCATTCACCTTCTTTACCACCTGCTGCACCTGCATGCTTACCTTCAGTGACTGGTGCACAAGGACACCCAGGTCCCTCTGCACACTCCCCTCTCCCAATTTACACCCACTCAGGTAGTAAGCTCCCTTCCTGTTTTTGCTTCCAAAGTAAATAACCTCACATTTATATCACTTTTAAGGTCACAGCAGTGTTTATTGCCCACCCCTAATAGCTCCCCCTCCCCCCCGCCCACGATTGTGGTGGTGATGTGGAACCGCTTGATTCTAGATCACCATGCCCCTCCCGTCTCATTGATGAATCAGTTTGACAATCGGAGTGAAGGGTTGTTTGATCACAATCTTCAATTGCTCTCTGAACTTACGCTGGGTCACAGCGTATATAACAGTGTTGGTGCAGGAGCTCAGGAGCTGCAGCACGAAGCCCAGCTCTAGCAAAAACGGAGGGAGATAGAAGGTCAGGTAATCCAGCCACGCCATCCTGATCCAGATGGAATAAAACATTAACAACGACCACAAGAGGGTAAAATTTGCTGAGATCAAAATTAGCAAAATGATAGATTTCCTTCGACTCTCCATTTCTGGATCTCTGGGAGTTTCTCCGCTGCCGTGAGCCCGGAGCCTCTTGCGAGCTCTGCTGCTCACTACGATGTGTCTGATGGTGAAGATATTGAAGAGGAGAATCAGGACACACGGGACGCATGGCGTTAGAAGATTGTGGACGAACTCGATTGCCATCCAGAATGGTGATAGATCAGCGTGCCTCCTGATGAGGCAAAACCAGGGTTGATTCACCAGCACGTACCACCCCGTCAACATGAGGTACCAGAAAACGTTCTTCAAGATGCTCAGCACTGTCACCGTTCCCAGAACCACGGCGGCCATGCGCTCGGTACAGTACTGACCCCTCAGCTTTGGGCAGCAAATGGCCACAAAGCGGTCAAAGGTGAGAGTGACGGTGAACCAGATGGAGCAGTCAGTGACGGCGTAAACCAGCACGGCGTGGATATTACACAGGGGGACGGACTCCAGGAATACAAACTCATCCTTAAAAACAATCGGAATGTGTCAACATCAGGTCAAAGACAATGACCATCAGATCCCCCGTTGCCATGGCCACCAGGTAGCGAGTGATGCAGTTGGACAGCCCGCACTTGCCTTGAGACAGGATAACAATGGCCACAAGGTTAACTATGAGAGAGGGATAGAAGCAGGGAGGTTATATGTGACGATACTGTGCCTTTAAGAAATGTAGTTTAAGCATCTATCTCTTACAGGATGTTTCAATAGTCCCTAGATGTTATCGGTGCCGTGATGTCTGTGACCCATGTCCTTTATCGCTGCTGAGGCTGTGTAATTAGACTCATAGAGTCAGAGAGGTTTACAGCATGCAAACAGGCCCTTTGGCCCAACTTCTCCATGCCGCCCCTCATTTTAAACCCATAAGCTACACCCAATTGCCTGCGTTTGCCCCATACCCCTCTATACCCATCGTACCCATGTAACTGTCTAAACACTTTTAAAAAGACAAAATTGTACCTGCCTCTACTACTACCTCTGGCAGCTCGTTCCAGACACTCACCACCCTCTGTGTGAAAAAATTGCCCCTCTGGACCCTTTTGTATCTCTCCCCTCTCACCTTAAACCTCTGCCCTCTAGTTTTAGACTCCCCTACCTTTGGGGGAAAAGATATTGACTATCTAGCTGATCTGTGCCCCTCATTATTTTATAGACCTCTATAAGATCACCCCTCTACGCTCCAGAGAAAAAAGTCCCAGTCTATCCAGCCTCTCCTTATAACTCAATCCATCAAGTCCCGGTAGCATCCTAGTAAATCTTTTCTGCACTCTTTCTAGTTTAATAATATCCTTTCTATAATAGGGTGACCAGAACTGTACACAGTATTCCAAGTGTGGCCTTACCAATGTCTTGTACAACTTCAACAAGACGTCCCAACTCCTGTATTCAATGTTCTGACCGATGAAACCAAGCATGCCCAATGCCTTCTTCACCACTCTGTCCACCTGTGACTCCACTTTCAAGGAGCTATGAACCTGTCCCCCTAGATCTCTCTGTTCTGTAACTCTCCCCTACCATTAACTGAGTAAGTCCTGCCCTGGTTCAATCGACCAAAATGCATCACCTCGCATTTATCTAAATTAAACTCCATCTGCCATTCGTCAGCCCACTGGCCCAACTGATCAAGATCCCCTTGCAATTGGAGATAACTTTCTTCACTGTCCACTGTGCCACCAATCTTGGTGTCATCTACAGACTTACTAACCATGCCTCCTATACTCTCATCCAAATCATTAATATCAATGATAAATAACAGTGGGCCCAGCACTGATCCCTGAGGCTGGTCACAGGCCTCCAGTTTGACAAACAACCCTCTACGACCAACCCTCTGGCTTCTGTTAAGAAGCCAATTGACTACCTCATCCTGGGTGATGAACAAGGAGCTTATACATCACACTGGACCCAAGGCACAAGTTTTGGCTAAGAACTCGTGACATTTTTCAATGTGTGACAAAGTGTGTTTCTGGGTTTGTAGGCAGAAGTGTCGAAGGTTGAGGGGGCGGGGTGGGGTGGGGCTGGGGGGGTGGGGACAGAGATGGGCTGCAGAGATGAGCAGAGAAATGGTGGATGGAGCTTAATCCAGGAGCTACACTTTGGAACATGTGGAAGGTAAGTATCCAGTTAATGGTGGGACTCTGAACAGCGCTGACACACAGAGGGATCGAGTTCAAAGCTCCCTGAAAGTTGTCACTTAATTAGACGGGACGGTAACCAAAGAACAGGACAGTGCAGGAACAGTACAGCCCTCCAGGCCCACTCAGATGCCTCCCTAAAACCGTACGCACTTACAGAGTCCCTATCCTCCCACTCCCAACCTATTCATGGATTTGTTTAATTGCCCTTTAACAGCCCCTCTCACACCTGCTTTTCCCCCGGCAGCGAGTTCCAGGCACCCACCCCCACTCTGTGTAAAAAATCTGCCCCGTACATCTCCTTTAAACCTTGCCCCTCGCACCTTAAACCTGTGCCCCCCCGCGTAATTGACTCTTCCACCCTGGGGGGGGGGAAAAGCTTCTGACTCTCCACTCTGTCCCTCATCATCTTGTAGACTTCTATCAGGTCTCCCCCTCAACCTCCAGTGAGAACAAACCAAGTTTCTCCAACCTCTCCCCATAGCTAATGCCCTCCGTACCAGGGGCAACATCCTGGTAAATCTTTTCTGTAACCCTCTCCAAAACCTCCACATCCTTCTGGTAGTGTGGGTGACCCAGAATTGAACACTATATTCTAAATGGTATCTAACTGAGGATCTGTAGAACAGCAGAATACCATCTGTATTTGACTACATGATTCTATCAGCAACATTAGCCCACACTTTTCTGTACACATACAATCTAATATTATATTTCATTCTCACACAGGATCTCGCCGTCTCTTGCTAGGTGAGTCGTTATTGTCCATCCTCATTGCCTCTGCACCATCCCTCTGTACCGATACTTTTTCAGAGGTGCTAAATTCGTAAAGGAGAACATGCCCCTGTCTACATCAACGGGGACAGAGTAGAAAGGGTCGAGAGCTTCAAGTTTCTCAGTGCCCAGATCACCAACAACCTGTCCTGGTCCCCCCCACGCCGACACTATAGTTAAGAAAGTCCCACCAACGCCTCTACTTTCTCAGAAGACTAAGGAAATTTGGCATGTCCGCTCCGACTCTCACCAACTTTTACAGATGCCCCATAGAAAGCATTCTTTCTGGTTGTATCACAGCTCGGTCTGGGCTCCTGCTCTGCCCAAGACCGCAAGGAACTACAAAAGGGTGGTGAATGTAGCCCCAATCCATCACACAAACCAGCCTCCCATCCATTGACTCTGTCTACACTTCCCGCTGCCTCGGGGAAAAGCAGCCGGGATAATTAAGGACCCCCCACCCCACACACACCCCGGACATTCTCTCTTCCACCTTCTTCCGTCGGGAAAAAGATACAAAAGTCTGAGGTCCCGTACCGACCGACTCAAGAACAGCTTCTTCCCTGCTGCTGTCAGACTTTTGAATGGACCTACCTCGCATTAAGCTGATCTTTCTCTACACCCTCGCTGTGACTGTAACACTACATTCTGCACCCTCTCCTTTCCTTCTCTATGAATGGTATGCTTTGTATAGCACGCAAGAAACAATACTTTTCACTGTATCCCCATACACGTGACAATAATAAATCAGATCAAATCCTTTTCCTTCTCCCCTCTGTACTCTATGAACGGTATGCTTTGTCTGTATAGTGCACAGGAAACAATACTTTTCACCGTATCCTGGTACATGTGACAATAATAAATCAAATCTAATCCAATCAAATCAAATTATTGGTCCAGATATTTTACATTTAGACACACGATAAACTTGCCTTTTTCAATCTTTGACCACACGCCTTTTATCAGAACTTTGCAATCCTTTCTCTCCCGGCATTTTCCAGTATTTACAATGCTGAATAAATACATGTGAATCCCTCCGTCAGAGTCCATCGGCAGTGGGTCGGGGGGGGGGGGGGGGGGTTCCCCATCCTTGTGCTGGGAAGGAACTGGGAGCCATCTCCACCCGTCGCTCCAGCCAACACCACCCGTTCAACCGTCTATCAGTTCATGAGACACAGGAGCAGAATGAGGCCCTTCAGCCCATCGAGTCTGACCACCATGGCTGATACGCCCCTCATCCCCATTTTCCTGCCTTCTCCCCGTGACCCTTCACCCCCATTCCCAATTAAAAATCTGTCCAACTCCCTCCTGAAATGTCCTCACTGTCCACCGCACTTTGGGGGGAGCGAGTTCCACAGAGTCACAAGCCTTAGTTTCTCCCCCACTCTGTTTGAAATTTGCTGCCCCTCTCGTCCCAGAGTGACCCCCCCCAAGAGGAAGCACCCGTTCCCCGTCTATCCAGACCTTTTACCATCTTATAAACCTCAATTTGATCTCCCCTCATTCTCCGAAGTTCCAGAGAGTGTGGACCGAGACTGTCCAATCTCCCTCCACACGACAAACCCCTCATCTCTGGAATCAACCCAGGAAGCTCCCCTGACCTGCCCCCAGTCTCACTACATCTTACCCCAAACACGGGGACCCAAACAGTCCCGAGTTCTCCAGGAGCAGCCTCACCAACGCCTGGTGTAGTCACAGCAAGACTTCCTCACCTTTATATTCCATAGTGCGGCCGCACTTGGAGTACTGTGTGCAGTTCTGGTCCCCACATTACAGGAAGGATGTGGAGGCTTTGGAGAGGGTGCAGAGGAGGTTTACCAGGATGTTGCCTGGTATGGAGGGGAGGTCCTATGAGGAGAGACTGAGGGGTTTGGGGTTGTTTTCGCTGGAAAGAAGGCGGCTAAGAGGGGATCTTATTGAAACATATAAGATGATTAGAGGTTTAGATAGGGTGGACAGTGATAGCCTTTTTCCTCTGATGGAGAAAGCTAGCACGAGGGGGCATGGCTTTAAATTAAGGGGGGGTAGTTATAGGACGGATGTCAGGGGTAGGTTCTTTACCCAGAGGGTGGTGAGGGATTGGAATGCCCTGCCTGCTGCAGTTGTAAATGCGCCTAGTTTGGGGGCGTTTAAGAGATCTCTGGATAGGTTTATGGACGAGAAGGGATTGGTTTAGGTTAGTGGGTCATTGTTTTGTAACTGGTCGGCGCAACATCGTGGGCCGAAGGGCCTGTTCTGCGCTGTAATGTTCTATGTTCTATGTTCTATTCCACGTAAATGCCAATATTCCTATCGCATTCCTCATTATCTGATCACCGGACAACCCCCACGAGGAGAACAGTACAGATACTTACCAGGAACACCACAGACAGCCAGGAGAGGGTAGTAGATCTTCTCAAACCCCGACAGGAGCCTGTATATTTGCCCCTGTAACTCAAAACTGATTTCCATTCCCCCCTTCCCACCCCACCGTGCTGTGTCTGTCTCCCCGCCAGTCCTGTCTGTGACGGATCTAACACAGTCACTCTGGGGGAAGGTCTTGTACAGAGCGTCTTATTAATAGGAGAGGGAATCCCACCCCCGAGAGGCTGGGGGGGGGGTCCGCCGGGACTGGAGTTACTTACGGTCTCTTCACAAACAGGTTCGCTTCTCCCCTCACCACCTAACACATTTCCCACCAGATTTGTAGATTTCTCTGGAGGCGTGGTGAGAATGAGGCAAGACATCAGCCCAAACAAAAGACTCACAAAAGCCAGTGTCCCAGTTAAAGACCCATCTTTCATCACCAACGATTTAATTTGATTTGATTTATTATTTGTCGCGTGTATCAGGATACAGTGAAAAGTATTGTTTCTTGCGCGCTATACAGACAAAGCATACCATTCATAGAGTACAGAGGGGAGAAGGAAATGGATTTGATTTATTATTGTCGCGTGTATCAGGATACAGTGAAAAGTATTGTTCTTGCGCGCTATACAGACAAAGCATACCATTCATAGAGTACAGAGGGGAGAAGGAAATGGATTTGATTTATTATTGTCACGTGTATCGGGATACAGTGAAAAGTATTGTTGAGTCAGGAACCTGGGATGGAGTAGAAAGGATCGAGAGAGCTTTAGGTTTCTCGGTGTCCGGATCACCAACAACCTGTCCTGGTCCCCCCCCACGCCGACACTATAGTTAAGAAAGCCCCACCAACGCCTCTACTTTCTCAGAACATAAGAACATAAGAAGTAGGAGCAGGAGTAGGCCATCTAGCCCTTCGAGCCTGCCCCGCCATTCAATAAGATTATGGCTGATCTGAAGTGGCTCAGTTCCACCTGGCCATGAGATGAGAAATTGTGGTTGTACGTACCTCTGCTGCTAATGGCTCACAGCATCTTATGTATGCCCAGTTTTAAGTTGCTAGGTCTGTTAGAATGCTATCCCCATTCAGCACGGTGGCCCTATCATTCAGCATATCCTATGAAGATGTGACTACTTCTCCAGAGGGACTACCAATACTATCACGGACAGATGCATCTAAGACAGGTAAATTGGTGAGGTAGAGGTCAAGTGGGATTTTCTCTCTTGTTGGTTCCCTCATCGCCTGCTGCAAACCCAGCCTTGTTCATTAGGACACGGTCAACTTGGTCAGTAGTGGTGCCACTGAGCCACTCTTCTTGATGAGCTTCTACCCAGAGTACATTGTGTGCCCTACCCATCTTCCTCCCAGTGCTTCCTCTGAGTGGTTTTCCAATGTGGAAGAGTACAGATTCCTCAGATGAGCGGCAGGGGCAGTAGATGACTACGAGGTTTCCTTGCCCTGTTTTGACCTGATGCCATGAGATTTCATGGGGTCTAGAATGAATGCTGAGAGCTCCAAGGGCAACTCTTCCTGACAGACTGTGCCGCTGACTAAGGAAGACTAAGGAAATTTGGCATGTCCACTCCGACTCTCACCAACTTTTACAGATGCCCCATAGAAAGCATTCTTTCTGGTTGTATCACAGCTCGGTCTGGGCTCCTGCTCTGCCCAAGACCGCAAGGAACTACAAAAGGGTGGTGAATGTAGTCCCCAATCCCATCACACAAACCAGCCTCCCATCCATTGACTCTGTCTACACTTCCCGCTGCCTCGGGAAAAGCAGCCGGGATAATTAAGGACCCCCCCACACACACACACACCCCGGACATTCTCTCTTCCACCTTCTTCCATCAGGGAAAAAGGTACAAAAGTCTGAGGTCCCGTACCGACCGACTCAAGAACAACTTCTCCATCAGACTTTTGGCGCTGGAGGACATTACAGAGTTCGGGAGGGTTGTCGGAGCTGGAGGAGGTTACAGAGATAGGGAGGGGGTGTAGGGGGCTGGAGAAGGTTACAGAGATAGGGAGGGGGTGTAGGGGGCTGGAGAGGTTACAGAGATAGGGAGGGGGTGTGGGGGCCTGGAGGAGGTTACAGAGATAGGGAGGGGGTGTAGGGGGGCTGGAGAAGGTTACAGAGATAGGGAGGGGGTGTAGGGGGCCTGGAGGAGGTTACAGAGATAGGGAGGGAGTGTAGGGGGGCTGGAGGAGGTTACAGAGATAGGGAGGGGGTGTAGGGGGCTGGAGAAGGTTACAGAGATAGGGAGGGGGTGTAGGGGGCTGAGGAGGTTACAGAGATAGAGAGGGGGTGTAGGGGGGCTGGAGGAGGTTACAGAGATAGGGAGGGGGTGTAGGTGCTGGAGGAGGTTACAGAGATAGGGAGGGTGGTGTAGGGGCTGGAGAAGGTTACAGAGATAGGGAGGGGGTGTAGGGAACTGAGGAGGTTACAGAGATAGTGAGGAGGTGGAGGGGCTGGAGGAGGTTACAGAGATAGGGAGGGTGCTATTCTGGTTGGTGGTTGGTGACTAGTGGAATGACTCAGAGATCGGTGCTGGGGCCTCAGCTATTTACCATTTATATAGATGATCTGGAGGAGGGGACTGAGTGTAGGGTGTCGAAATTTGCTGATGACACAAAGATGAGTGAAAAGCAAATTGTGCGGAGGGTGTGGAAAGTCTGCAGAGGGATCTGGATAGGCTGAGTGAGTGGGCGAGGACCTGGCAGATGGAGTATAATGTTAGCAAGTGTGAGGTTATCCACTTTGGCAGGAATAATAGTAGGAGGGATTACTATTTAAAGGGTGAAAAGCTGCAGCATGCTACGGTGCAGAGGGACCTCGGGGTCCTTGTGCACGAGTCGCAAAACCCAGCCTGCAGGTGCAGCAGGTGGTCAGGAAGGTGAATGGGATGCTGGCCTTTATAGCGAGGGGGATAGAATATAAAAGCAGGGAGGTCTTGCTGCAACTGTACAGGGCACTGGTGAGGCGCAGCTGGAGTACTGTGTGCAGTTTTGGTCGCCGCACTTGCGCAAGGATATTTTGGCCTTGGAGGGAGTGCAGAGGAGGTCACTCGGCTGATACCGGAGATGAGGGGTTGGACTATGAGAGAGATTGAATAGACTGGGTCTGTACTCGTTGGAGTTTAGAAGGATGAGGGGGGGGATCTTAGAGACGTATAAGATAATGAAGGGGATGGATAGGGTAGAGGTAGAGAGACTCTTCCGGCTCAGAAAGGACAGCAGGACTAGAGGGCACAGCCTCAAGATAAGGGGGGCGGTTTAGATCAGAGTTGAGGAGGAACTTCTTCACTCAAAGGGTGGTGAATCTGTGGAATTCTCTGCCCGTTGAAGTGGTGGAGGCTGCCTCGCTGAATATATTTAAGTCACGGTAGATAGGTTTCTGATAGACAGGGGCATTAAGGGGAGAAAGCGGGAAAGTGGAACTGATCCACTTCAGATCAGCCATGATCTTATTGAATGGCGGGCAGGCTCGAGGGGCTAGATGGCCGACTCCTGCTCCTATTTCTTACGTTCTTATGGACATCTCTCCGGCTCTGGGCCTCTACGAGGAGAGAAAGTGCCGGATGGAAAGGGGTTAACGCCTTGTTTGTTTGACAGAGCGGGAGTAACTCCAGTCTCGGTGGAGTCCCCCAGCCTCCTGTCCCTGTGGGGAGGAGGGTGAGGAGGTGGGGAGGGGGGGGTGAGGAGGTGAGGGAGTTCCTGCTCCTGTTAATAAGGCGCTCCGCACCATGTGTAATCCCAGCGCATCAACTCCGTCACTAACAGGGAGAGAGCCGGGGGTGGGGGAAGGAGAGATCGGGAAACCGAGAGAAAGAGATTGGAGCTTTCCAAGGATGGATTGAATTCCGAGAGTATTAGAGTGGGATATTACAAGGATCAGGATCCGGGAACAAGAGACTGGGATAAATACAATGGCTGAGGATTTGGGAAAACTGGCTCGGGAGGTTCCAGCGATGGACAGGGGGATAGACTGGACATATTTATATGCTAAATTCTTACACAGCATTCATACCGTTCTCCACCGTGGATCGCGTATTCTACATTCTCCAGATTACACGGGCGTATTACTACCCCTGCTGGCTGTCATTGGGGTACCTGGTGAGTCTCTGTGTCCACCCCCCAACCCCCCACCGTCACCCCCGATACCAATGAACTACCCCCTATCTCTGTAACCTCCTCCGGCCCCCCTACACCCCCTCCCCATCTCTGTAACCCTCCTCCGGCCCCCCTACACCCCCTCCCCATCTCTGTAACCTCCTCCGGCCCCCCTACACCCCCTCCCCATCTCTGTAACCTCCTCCGGCCCCCCTACACCCCCTCCCCATCTCTGTAACCTCCTCCGGCCCCCTACACCCCCTCCCCATCTCTGTAACCTCCTCCGGCCCCCTACACCCCCTCCCCATCTCTGTAACCTCCTCCGGCCCCCCTACACCCCCTCCCCATCTCTGTAACCCCCTCCAGCCCCCCTACACCCCCTCCCCATCTCTGTAACCTCCTCCAGCCCCCCTACACCCCCTCCCTATCTCTGTAACCTCCTCCAGCCCCCTACACCCCCTCCCTATCTCTATAACCTCTGCCTTCCCTAGAATCCTTCCTATTACTTAAACTCCTCCAGCGCGCCCCCCCTCCCCCCGATCTCCCTGTCTCTGTAAACTCCTCCAGCCCCATTGAATGAAAAGTATAGTTTCTTGTGCGCTATACAAAGCATACCGTTCATAGAGTACAGAGTGGAGATGGAGAAGGATTAGATTTGATTTATTATTGTCAACGTGTATTGGGATACAGTGGAAAAGTATTGTTTCTTGCGTGCTGTACAGACAAAGCATACCGTTCATAGAGAAGGAAAGGAGAGGGTGCAGAACGTAGTGTTACAGTCACAGCGAGGGTGTAGAGAAAGATCAACTTAATATTTGATTTGATTTATTATTGTCCCATGTATCGGGATACAGTGAAAAGTATTGTTTCTTGCGTGCTGTACAGACAAAGCATACTGTTCATAGAGCACAGAGGCAACACGGTATGCTTTGTCTGTACAGCGCACAAGAAACAATACTTTTCACTGTATCCTGGTACATGGGACAATAACAAATCAAACCAAATCAAATCCAAATATTTCAACTGAACTTAACTTTTAAACTAAGATTAACTATTGAATTGTGATTAGTAACTACCAGCTTTTGGGACAGATTGGCCAAATTATTTCCGATGTATTATCTATCTCCATCAATCTTCCTGAGGAAGGCTCCTTGAGGGCACACTACTTGAGGTGGTTAGTCAGGTAGAGTTATCGCTGGCAAACAGCGCCTGTTAGCAGCCAAATCTCCACTTGCTTCCAGAGGATTTCCCATCATCTGGCCCATTGTGTGACCGGACGCGATCGCGTGGTCCCACCAGCCAATGGGATTATTTGTAGCTCAGACCCCAAGGATTCCACAATGCAAACTGTTGCCTCGGAGCCACCGTGTCTCTCAGACAGTCAAGACAGAGTTCCATATTTGGCCAACAGAGGGAAGCTTTCGATCAGAGTTCCCAGGACGAGCTCCCTCACTCAGAGTAACTTTATAACCTGCCTCTGATTTTAACTATCAGTTGACCGTAAATCCCAGCATGCCTGTCTCTCAAACAGCACAATCCTTTTTAAAACCACGTGTTGCCAAGTTGTTCTTAACCCCCCCATCCACCGCCTACAATGTGTAACTCCTTTCTTTATTCCCCTACCCTGGCAGGAACCTGCTGACGATCGCAATCCTGTCTCGGGGCTAGTGCGGACTCTCCAATTGCGTCACTCACTACCTGGTGGCCATGGCCGTGGCGGACTTCCTGGTGGTCGTCTTTGACCTGATACTGAGACAACATTCCGATTGTGTTCAGGGTGGAATTCCGTTCCTCTTTTCCGTCCCCGTGTGTAATATCCACGCCGTTGTGCTTTACGCGGTGACTGACTGCTCTGTCTGGTTCCCCGTCATGTTCACCTTTGACCGCTTTGTGGCTATCAGCTGGCCAAAGATGAAAGTGAAATATTGTACTGAGCGCACGGCGGCCGTGGTTCTGGGAACGGTGTCGGCGCTGAGTGGCTTGAAGATCATTTTCTGGTTCTTCATGCTAGAGGACAGTTACCAGCTGCGGAACATACCCGGGTTTTGCGAGCTGTTTACAGGCTTCCGATACTCGAACACCTGGATTGCAATCGAGTTCCTCCACCACATTCTGACCCCCTGCGTCCCGTTCATGCTGATTCTCTCACTCAATGCTCTCACCCATCAGGTACATTGTAGCGAGCAGCAGCGCCCGCAAGAGACTCCGGGCTCACAGCAGCGGGGAAGAGTACCAGAGACCCAGAGATGGAGAGTCAAAGAAAATCCATTGCTTTACTCTTTTGTTATCTCGGCAAACTTCATCCTGTTATGGACAATGTTAATGTTGATTTCCATTTATACCCGACTGAGATTTACCATTAATTTTCATGTCTCTATATATCTGCCCAATTACATGCAAGAGTTGGGCTTCATGCTGCAGCTCCTGAGCTGCTGCACTAACACGCTGATTTACACTGTGACTCAGAGTAAGTTCAGGGAGCAGTACAAGAACCTGCTCCTGTATCCCTTTGCTATGATGGTGAAAGTTTTCAAACAGTGAGGGGAACTGGTGAAATCACAAATCAGTCCTGGTCTGCC
>NW_027650574.1:60000-62857 GCF_965287045.1 Carcharhinus amblyrhynchos | reverse complement strand
CGCCAGGGACCCGGGTTCGATTCCCGGCTTGACGTAGAGGTCTACAGCATGGAAACAGGCCCTTCGGCCCAACTTGTCCATGCTGTCCCTTTTTTTTAAACCCCTAAACTCGTCCCAATTGCCCGCATTTGGCCCCTATCCCTCTACACCCATCGTACCCATGTAACTGTCCAAAAAGGCAAAATTGTACCCGCCTCTACTACTGCCTCTGGCAGCTCGTTCCAGACACTCACCACCCTCTGTGTGAAAAAATTGCCCCCTCTGGACCCTTTTGTATCTCTTCCCCTCTCACCTTAAACCTCTGCCCTCTAGTTTTAGACTCCCCTACCTTTGGGAAAAGATATTGACTATCTAGCTGATCTGTGCCCCTCATTATTTTATAGACCTCTATAAGATCACCCCTCAGCCTCCTACGCTCCAGAGAAAAAAGTCCCAGTCTATCCAGCCTCTCCTTATAACTCAATCCACCAAGTCCCGGTAGCATCCCAGTAAATCTTTTCTGCTCTCTTTCTAGTTTAATAATATCCTTTCTATAATAGGGTGACCAGAACTGTACACAGTATTCCAAGTGTGGCCTTACCAATGTCTTGTACAACTTCAACAAGATGTCCCAAATAGATTTACAGTTTTAAAGTTTACATATGAGTCACAATCAGCTTTCATTAACACTGCAATGAAGTTACTGTGAAAATCCCCTAGTCGCCACACCTCTGGCGCCTATTTGGGTAACACTGAGGGAGAATTTAGCACGGCCAATGCACCCTAACCCGCACGTCTTTCGGACTGTGGGAGGAAACTGGAGCACCCGGAGGAAACCCATGCAGACACGGGGAGAATGTGCAAACTCCACACAGACAGTGACCTGAGCTGGGAATTGAACCCGGGTCCTGGCGCTGTGAGGCAGTAGTGCTAACCCGCTGTGCCACTCTATGCTGTCCAGGATGTACCATCTGGGAGGTGCTAGGGAGGCCACACCTGGAGTACCGTGTACAGTTTTGGTCTCCTCACTTGAGAAAGGATATACCGAACCTGCACATCTTTGGACACTAAGGGCAATTTAGCATGGCCAATCCACCTAACCTACACATCTTTGGACACTAAGGGACAATTTAGCATGGCCAATCCACCTAACCTGCACATCTTTGGACACTAAGGGGCAATTTAGCATGGCCAATCCACCTAACCTGCACATCTTTGGACACTAAGGGGCAATTTAGCATGGCCAATCCACCTAACCTGCACATCTTTGGACACTAAGGGACAATTTAGCATGGCCAATCCACCTAACCTGCACATCTTTGGACACTAAGGGGCAATTTAGCATGGCCAATCCACCTAACCACATCTTTGGACACCAAGGGACAATTTAGCATGGCCAATCCACCTAACCTGCACATCTTTGGACACTAAGGGACAATTTAGCATGGCCAATCCACCTAACCTACACATCTTTGGACACTAAGGGGCAATTTCGCATGGCCAATCCACCTAACCTGCACATCTTTGGACACCAAGGGACAATTTAGCATGGCCAATCCACCTAACCTACACATCTTTGGACACTAAGGGGCAATTTAGCATGGCCAATCCACCTAACCTGCACATCTTTGGACACTAAGGGCAATTTAGCATGGCCAATCCACCTATTGGACACCAAGGGACAATTTAGCATGGCCAATCCACCTAACCTACACATCTTTGGACACCAAGGGACAATTTAGCATGGCCAATCCACCTAACCTACACATCTTTGGACACTAAGGGGCAATTTAGCATGGCCAATCCACCTAACCTACACATCTTTGGACACTAAGGGACAATTTAGCATGGCCAATCCACCTAACCTATACATCTTTCGGACTGTGGAAGGAAACCGGAGCACCCAACCCACCTAACTCCACCTGGTCTCCTCACTTGAGAAAGGATATACTGGCACTGGAGGGGGCGCGGAGGAGATTCACTCGGTCGATTCCGGAGTTGAGAGGGTTGGCTTATGAGGAGAGACTGAGTAGACTGGGGCTATACTCATTGGAATCCAGAAGAATGAGGGGGAGATCTTATAGAAACAGATAAGATTATGAAGGGAATGGATAAGATAGAGGCTGGGAGGTTGGCGGGTGGAACTAGAACTAGGGGGGCATGGTCTCAAAATAAGGGGGAGCAGATTTAGGACGGAGTTGAGGAGGAACTTCTTCACCCAAAGGGTTGTGAATCTGCCCTGCCCAATGAGGCTACCTCGTTAAATGTTTTTAAGGCGAGGATAGAGAGATTTTTGAACAGTGAAGGAATGAAGGGTTATGGTGAGCGGGCGGGTAAGTGAGTCCACCAAAAGATCGGCCACGATCTGATTGAATGGCGGAGCAGGCTCGAGTGGGCCCAGTTGGGCCTACTCCTGCTCCCAGTCCTTATGGGATGTCAACAGCTGGATTAGCGAGCGCGCTCAGTCGAGCTTGCCTTGACAGACGTTGTTGGGCTAATTCCGCGGGAGTTGGCACGAGGGCAAGGTACGTCTCGCTCGTTCGGCCAGAGGTTGGGCGGGGGGGCGGGGGGGGGGTGGGGTGGTGAACGCAAGGAGGGAGGGCAAGGCACCGTCCTGGGGCGTCCCGTCGGCCAAACGTCTGCGGCCGAGGGAGACCCCCTCCTTGGCCGGAAGGTACAGGAGCAGAATTAGGCCACTCGGCCCATCCAATCCGTTCTGGTGACTCAACTCCATTGCCCTGCCCTGCCCCCACCCACCCGGGGCGCCACGGCGGCCCAGCGGGTGAGCACCGCTGCCTCACGGCATCCAGGGACCCGGGTTCGATTCCCGGCTGGAGTCGCTGTCTGTGCGTGGAGTTTGCACCTTCTCCCCATGTCT